>NC_091117.1:225424376-225466876 GCF_040183065.1 Periplaneta americana
GTCGTTGCTTGTATCTATATCTGATGTAAGCCTCATCCTGCGTTGTTGTAGTCCACGCACTTTGTGAGGGTTTCACTTTGTAGTTTGATATGTATGAGATATTTAGAGCTTTGTGCCATTTTTACGAAATAATTGAGAAAGATCCCTGAGAGATTTAATAATGAGAAGAGAGACATCCCTTTGAAAATAAATATGATTTATAGCCTAAGGGTTACGAGTGTATAAATGCAAGGTAACTTACACCTATGTATAAATACAAGTGACCAATGTACGATCGATTTTCTAATCCCGACGCGACACTGAGACATTTAAGGGGAGAGGACGATATTTTTGGTAAAAAATGAGTAATTAAAAAAAAATTCTTTGGAATACTCTGTAATATGTGTGGAATGCATTGCATAACATTTTGTGGGTATATGTGCCCTTAACGGATGTTAAGACGCCATTTTTAAACTTCCTGCGCTATGAATTCTTTAATTCATGTCCCCTTTCATTGTTGTTGCCGGTAAATTAAATTTTCAAAAAAAAAAAAAAATCTTTGAAATACTCTTTGATATGTATGGAATGCATTGCATAACATTTTGTGAGTAAGAAAATGGATATAATTTCTGAACTATTAAAGATACATGCATAAAATGTGGAACAAGCATTCTTCAGAGTATTAGGAAACTTTTCTCTGTAACAGAATTTTGTTAATTGATTTCATTTTTAAAATATGCCCGTTTGTTTGCGAAAAAGAAAATAAAAAAAATTGTTATTAAAATTTAATTGTTTATTTTACTAACGTAGGAACTAATATCAAAATTCTGTTACAGACAGTTTGTAGAGCATGCTTTTGCATGTACATTGCAAAAATTTGTTTGAATCTATCTTTAAAAATGGTTTAGATATATCGGTTTTAGTAAAATCCTACATTGGGTATATTTTTTTTTAAAATCTGGGCCACCAAATAATTTTTTTTCAAAATATTTTTATTTGGTTGAGTTGCTACAGCTATGAGCTGTCTTCATACAAAACATTAATATTTTACACCAAATAGGAAAACAATTAAAAAAATACCATCTCTCCCCTTAAGCACTTACTGCGATGCAAGTGAAAATAATGGTTAATGAGGATGAATGATGAAATCTTTGTTTTGGGTGATTAGTGAGAACAGACATGATCAATATTCGAATCTGATGATGATGACAAAGTGGAGTTCTAAGGAAGAAGTAGATTGTAGCCTCCTCATTTACAGTACATGTATGCTTGGATGCGTGCATGTATGACGTCACGTATATGTGTCGATCATGCGTGCCACACGATATGAGTAATGTGTGTGCTTGTATGCATGCATGAATTTTGTGTACTCTATTGCACAGGTTGGCTGAAGCGTAGGTCCTGGAAACTGTACGTATGCAGTATGTTATGTATGAAATTTAATGTAAAATATATTAGAATCAGTTTGACAGAGAGCTATATTACCTGAAAGCCACATTTGCAAAATATGTTTTATATGAAGCATCTCGTGTAATGTTACTGTATGCGTTGCTCGCTAGAAATTCCAAATTTTTCTGTACCTATATTTGCAACAACATAACTGCGTAGATGCATTCCTTTACTTCTTCTGTTTGTATTTCCTGCATTACGTCATAAGTTAATATTGAACAGGAGCGGACTTAATTCCGGTCGTCTGATCTATTGGGTCGGAGATGGTGACCGTGCCGTCGATCTGTATGCTGTTATTTGCCAGGATGTCCTTTGCTAATTGTGCCATGGGGTTCTCTTTTCCTACCAGATGTACGAGTTTCGCTAGGAGTTCCGTTCTGTTGACGGTGTCGAGTGCCTTCACGTAATCAACAAATACAGCGTGGAGTTTTCCTTTCGGTTGTTTCAGTGAAAATAATACTTTCGATTTACAACATAGCCGCTTGTTTAAGCTTTACTTTCGTACCTCAGCGAAGTCTTTTGCTCAATTGGAAGCCTACCTTTTGTCGGTCGGAAGGATAATAAATGTCGGAAAATGTGAAATAAGAGAAAACAGACACTGAAAATGGCGTAAAGTATAGAAAATATACTGCGCTTATATTATAAATGCCCAGATAGTTATGAAATTATTGAGATAATGGGTTCAAGTTATATATTTTTTAAAACTAGAAGAAACGAGCTTTCACATGAGGCAAAAATGTTATTTACCAAATTTGCAAGAAGTCTGACATTTTCTAGAGTCAGTCCATCAACACTTAATGTGTGATATATTCCCATACATCTGACGCGACAATTCTATATTGCGAAAATATATGTATGTACGTATGTATGTATGTATGTATGTATGTATGTATGTATGTATGTATGTATGTATGTATGTATTTTTTATTATACTGTATGCTCCGTTACATAGTAACACTACATACAATTCTTTAACTACTTTAAACTCTTTGAATTACAGTTTGGATTAAGGATTACGAATTAACTATTTGGATTACAATTATCATTACAATTCCTCTAGTTATAATAAGAACCAATATTGTCATTGTATGTATGTATTTATTAACACTACAATTGAGTATACACCCGGTGGCAGTGATATATAATATACAATAATACCATTACAATTATACAATAATTACAGCAATGAAAGAAAAAATATAAAAAAAAATAAAATAAAGTGAACTTAAGATTTCTAACTATAAATAAATAGATGCAATAAACCTAGGACTATAAATAAAAACTATTCTATAATAACGCCTACAATAAGCAAAAGTAAACCTATGTATGATTTGAGGCTTTCTCGGCGTTGGTTCGCTAATATGTTTTCGCGGGATATCAGCCGAGTTAAGATTTTGGAATGCTCCAAGCTTTCGACTGCTATCTCTGCAGCCATCTTCAGGGAAGTGATGTCCGAACAGAAAGTCGAAAGTTTATATAGATGTTAGGCTGTCTCAGGTGAAACGGGATTGGTTGGCGGATCGGCCAATCCGGGGCCGGGAATTGTCATCGCTCGTAAGCTCCGCCCCTCCCGGGATTCCTGCGTGAAGTTTGGCGGGCGGCGAGCCCTGTTCCGCCGGTTGGAATCGGTTGCCGTCCTCGGTCCGTGATCTTCATGGCCTTGATTGTAAGAGGGCCTGAGTTGGTCTAAGGCCGGTGTCCATGCCTGACTGAGCTGGAGTCCACTGTCTCTGTTAAAGTTGTTTTTCTCCAGCTTGATCTCTATGGCCTCCTTGATTGTACGATCCCAGTAGTGGCTTGATTTGTTAATGACCTTGGTGTGGTCAAACAGTATTTTATGCTCCTTTTCTATGCTGTGTTGCGCCACTGCAGATTTTTCCGGGTAATACAGCCTCAGGTTCCTCTTATGTTCTTTGATTCTGTCTTCTATTGTGCGGCCAGTCTGCCCTATGTATACTTCGCCACACTCGCATGGAATCTTGTAAATCCCTGGAGTCCTTAAGCCCTGACTGTCTTTAACCTGACGTAGATGGCTCCGGATTTTGCTTTGTGTGACACGCTCCCGCAGAATGGAATGAAAGCTTTCTTTGTCGGTTCTTGCTTGCTGTCTAAGTCTATTGTGTTACATCTCGTGGTAACTTGTTTGAGGGCTTTGTTGATGTCTCTCCGGCTGTAGTTGTTTTGTTGTAGTGTTCTACGAAGATGGTCCATTTCTGCAGGCAAGTTGTTGATATCGGAAATGACTATGGCGCGATGTAGTAGACTAGTCAGGACGGACTTCTTCTGCGAAGGGTGGTGGAGGCTGAGTGCATTCAGGTACAGATCTGTGTGCGTCGGCTTTCTATACACGCCATGTCCGAGAGTACCATCTGCTTTCCAAAATTTGTGTGACACGCTCCCGCAGAATGGAATGAAAGCTTTCTTTGTCGGTTCTTGCTTGCTGTCTAAGTCTATTGTGTTACATCTCGTGGTAACTTGTTTGAGGGCTTTGTTGATGTCTCTCCGGCTGTAGTTGTTTTGTTGTAGTGTTCTACGAAGATGGTCCATTTCTGCAGGCAAGTTGTTGATATCGGAAATGACTATGGCGCGATGTAGTAGACTAGTCAGGACGGACTTCTTCTGCGAAGGGTGGTGGAGGCTGAGTGCATTCAGGTACAGATCTGTGTGCGTCGGCTTTCTATACACGCCATGTCCGAGAGTACCATCTGCTTACCATGGAAAGCAGATGGTACTCTCGGACATGGCGTGTATAGAAAGCCGACGCACACAGATCTGTACCTGAATGCACTCAGCCTCCACCACCCTTCGCAGAAGAAGTCCGTCCTGACTAGTCTACTACATCGCGCCATAGTCATTTCCGATATCAACAACTTGCCTGCAGAAATGGACCATCTTCGTAGAACACTACAACAAAACAACTACAGCCGGAGAGACATCAACAAAGCCCTCAAACAAGTTACCACGAGATGTAACACAATAGACTTAGACAGCAAGCAAGAACCGACAAAGAAAGCTTTCATTCCATTCTGCGGGAGCGTGTCACACAAAGCAAAATCCGGAGCCATCTACGTCAGGTTAAAGACAGTCAGGGCTTAAGGACTCCAGGGATTTACAAGATTCCATGCGAGTGTGGCGAAGTATACATAGGGCAGACTGGCCGCACAATAGAAGACAGAATCAAAGAACATAAGAGGAACCTGAGGCTGTATTACCCGGAAAAATCTGCAGTGGCGCAACACAGCATAGAAAAGGAGCATAAAATACTGTTTGACCACACCAAGGTCATTAACAAATCAAGCCACTACTGGGATCGTACAATCAAGGAGGCCATAGAGATCAAGCTGGAGAAAAACAACTTTAACAGAGACAGTGGACTCCAGCTCAGTCAGGCATGGACACCGGCCTTAGACCAACTCAGGCCCTCTTACAATCAAGGCCATGAAGATCACGGACCGAGGACGGCAACCGATTCCAACCGGCGGAACAGGGCTCGCCGCCCGCCAAACTTCACGCAGGAATCCCGGGAGGGGCGGAGCTTACGAGCGATGACAATTCCCGGCCCCGGATTGGCCGATCCGCCAACCAATCCCGTTTCACCTGAGACAGCCTAACATCTATATAAACTTTCGACTTTCTGTTCGGACATCACTTCCCTGAAGATGGCTGCAGAGATAGCAGTCGAAAGCTTGGAGCATTCCAAAATCTTAACTCGGCTGATATCCCGCGAAAACATATTAGCGAAAAGTAAACCTAACTTATAAGTACTTCTATTTCACCCAACTATTACCAATTTAAATAATTACATATCACCTTAATTAATTACAAATCAACTTAATTACATATCATCTTAATTAATTACATATCACCTTAATTTATTTACATATTAACTAAATTACATATCTTAATTAATTACATGTCATCTTAATTAATTACATGACACAGCTTAGATATTTACACTGTACCTACAATCAAATTTTCAGTCTAATCTTCTCAACCTTTCCTTAAATGTATTGATTTTGAGAGCACCACCCTGAAAGATTGCCGCAGGTAAGCTGTTCCAGTCTACTATTGTGCGGTTAACAAAGGAAAATTTTGCCACGTCCGTTCTTTGTTTTCTACATTTAAACTTCCTAATATGATTTGCCCTGCCTAAGTATGAAGGTGTTGCAAATCTAACATTGATGTTGGTCCATGCTTTGTGTCCCATTTGTGCCTTAAACAATGCGGTGAGTCTGGTTTTTCGTCGCCTTGATTTGAGAGATTCCCACCCTAAATCTTTTACTATCTCCTCACCATGTCCCTTCCCCATTTTGACATATTTTGCTGCCTTGCGTTGACCTTTTCTATTGAATCGATTTGGTTTTGTCTGTACGGATCCCAACCTACAGCTCCATATTCCATAATTGGGCGAACAAGGGTTTTGTACGCTAATTCTTTTGACTTTCGGTTAGATTTCTTCAGAATACGCATAGAGAAATGTAGTGCTTTCCAGGCTTTCCTTGTGCTATTAGTGACTTGTTCCTCCCAACCCAGTTTGTTACTTAAATATATACCTAGGTATTTACAAGTGTTCACTTGTGGCACCGATGTAAAATTCAGCTGATATCCGAGACAAATTTCTTTATGCGTTCTACAGAAGGATATTGACTTACTTTTACTGACATTGATTTTCATTTTATTTTCTGTCGTCCAGGTTTCAATAACTTTTTTTTATTTTAGTAGGTTATTTTACGACGCTTTATCAACATCTTTGGTTATTTAGCGTCTGAATGAGATGGTGATAATGCCGGTGAAATGAGTCCGGGGTCCAGCACCGAAAGTTACCCAGCATTTGCTCATATTGGGTTGAGGGAAAACCCCGGAAAAACCTCAACCAGGTAACTTGCCCCGACCGGAAATCTAACTCGGGCCACCTGGTTTCGCGGCAAGACGTGCTGACCGTTACTCCACAGGTGTGTACTGGTTTCAATAACGTTAAGATCGTTCATACTTCAATACATTCATGAGTATATGTGTATTTCACAAACATGATGATACCAAAGGCAGATTTCTATGTAGTCTATAATGTTAAGTGAATACATAGTTACCTATTGCTTGCATATTTTCCTGGATATGGCTTTCTTGATCAATAGAATAAACGATTGGGCAATAGCCAACAAAATGAAAATAAATTCTCTAAAGAGCAAAGCCATCAGCTTTGCAATGAAAAGAAATAAAATAGTCGCATCGTATACGTTAGGGGGTGAAACCATTCCGGAAGTTAACAAATGTAAATACCTCGGAATAACATTTAGCAGCAATCTCGGCTGGGGGAGACACGTTACAGACACAGCGGGAAAAGCATGGACAGCGTTACACTTTGTGATGAGGGTACTAAGAAAAGGCTCTCATAAATCCAAAGAGATTGCATATAAATCACTAGTACGTCCAGTAATGGAATATGGTGCTGCATGTTGGGATCCTTACAGACTAGAAGATATTAAGACACTGGAAAAGATTAAAAAACGGGCTCTCAAGTGTTGTCGGAAAAATTCACCATTAAAATGGGACACACTCACGGACAGGAGAACGCGAATTCGATTATGCGCACTGTTCAAAACATACAGAGGTGAGCCTGCCTGGAGAGAAATAAAAAATAGGTTGCAGCCGCCAAATTACTCTTCAAGGAACGATCACTCATATAAATTGAGGGAAAGAAGACAGAGGACGGACACTGGAAAGTTTTCTTTTCTCAATCGTACTATCAGGGGCTGGAATGCTTTACCTGCAGACTTACTAAAGACTTTACCAACAACCAAAAAGGTATTTAAAAATAGGCTTAAGGACTTTACTAATAGACGGTAATTATACACAGTATTTAAAGGGTGTAAATGATATGTTGTTATTGATGTGTTGTATCAGTGAAGAATTATGTTGTGTCAGTGAAGTGTGTTGTGTCAGTGAAATGTATAGTGTAAGTGAAACGTGTTCCTGTCAGTGAAGCTTTATAGTTTATAGTGGCAGTGCAAAGTATTTGAACAGTGAAATGTTTTTGAAGTGTTAGTGAAATCAGGATAGAATCAGTGAAATGTGTCGTAGGCCTAGTTCCAGTGCAGTGAGTGAGTTGACAGCGAAATGATTGTAATGTTGAAAGATACTTGTGCAACTATGAACATATCATACTCGTGGGTTTTAGTTCGAACTTAGGGTTAAGATACAAATTAGATTTATTTCAAATGTTATTTTAAGTGATTGTTTCATTTAATTTAGGATATTCCCTGTTGTTGTTATTATTATTATTATTAATATTATTATAAATTATTGTTAGTATTAATTATTAGTATTATTATTAATTGTATTTTTAATTAATAAGTTTATTATTGTCATTATTGAGTGTAATTAGTTACCACTGCCACCGGGTATATACCTATTGCAGTGTGAATAAATACATACAATAGTCGTGTTCGAAGAAATCTGAAGTATTATACCCCAGTGAGCGCATGAATATAAATTGATTCAATGTAATGGAATCTATTTCCAAATTATTGACATTTCGGGTTCATAGTGAATGTTGATTGCAAACGATCTACCGAGAGTTCTCTCGTACTACGGAATCCTTTTATTGCATTAATATTGTATTAGAGCGGAGCTCCGGAACTCGGAGAGGATGCGGAACTCCGCCTCCTTGAGGGAGGCGCAGCGATCGAGATTAAACAGAGATGTAACACGACGAGTGGGGTATTCATTAATAACAACATCCCCCACAATAGCGGAGGAAATGGGGAATAAGGAGTAAGATAACAGGAGACGTAATATATATTACGTAGGTAAAAGCAAAGAAAATATCTTGTTACGCCTTTAAATCCAAAGAAATCCTTCCTTATAAGTATTATTCTACTTCGGGGGATGATTTCGTTTCAAAGTTTATGTTTGTTTGCTTTCAAACGCAGAGGATCTTACCTTTTCCTTTGAGATTCATGAAAGCTATGTATTGGTAAGAGAGCGATGTTTATAATATATTATAAATGATGGATTTTGCGTCCCTTTCATATTTTTATTTTGTTCAAAAGCGAGTTTGAAAAAGATTAACTACGATCTGAAACGGAAGGAATGACGTAAAGATGTCTATAAATGATTGGAACCAATTTTAACTGAGTTGTATTATAATAATAGAGTTACAACTTACATAATGGGATATATGATAATTAGGGCTGGAAAAATTATTGGTTATAGGCTAGATTGCATCGTACGTACAGCTCTGTGTTTACAAAACGCTTGTCTGCACACACGACTGGTTGCTCTAGCGGTTGCTTGTACAGTCCGCTCCGTAAAAATTAACTCATTACAGAATTTACATTTGTATGTATGTATGTATTAACACTACAATTGGGAATATACCGGGTGGCAGTGATATATAATATACAATAATTATAATTACATGAAATAAAATAAAATAAACCTAAATAAAATAAAATAAAATAAACGTAAATCTATAAATAGTAGATGCAATAAACCTAGGACTATAATTAAAAACTATTCTATAATAACGCCTACGATAAGCAAAAGAAAATCTAACTAATAAGTACTTCTATTTCACCCAACTATTACCAATTTAAATAATTACATATCACCTTAATTAATTACATACTAACTTAATTACATATAATCTTAATTACATATCACCTTAATTTATTTACTAAATTACATATCATCTTAATTAATTACATATCAACTTAATTATTTTACATATCAACTTAATTAATTATACATCAACTCAATTAATTACATGACAACTTAAATAATTACACTGCATCTCCAATTACATTTTCAGTCTAATCTTCTCAACCTTTCCTTAAATGTATTGATTTTGAGAGGACCACCCTGAAAGATTGCCGCAGGTAAGCTGTTCCAGTCTACTATTGTGCGGTTAACAAAGGAAAATTTTGCCACGTCCGTTCTTCGTTTTCTACATTTAAACTTCCTAATATGATCAGCCCTTACACGATTACTGGTGTTTCAAATTAATTAACTAGGAACAAATATTACATTTACAAAAAAACATCATTAACAACTAAGACAAACACAATTTTTCCTCAGTCCTCCTATTATCTGTTCTTCGTTGGATTTTTGTTTCGGCATCCTGATACAACCTCAAGTCACTCCAGCAGGTCTACTATTGTCGAGAGTCGGATGTTCACTCTCTCTGCTCCTTCAGACAGTAGTGACATCCTGCACTGCGACGCATTTTGTAAACAATGTATATAGAAATTATTTACTATTCTGATATCAACACTTTTCTTCAGCCCTAATGATAATGTAAGTTGGAACTTAAAGGATTGATATTCGCCTGAATTCGACAAAATTCTAAATGTAAGGCTGAAATATAGTAGCATTCATTTAGTAAGCTATCTTAACATAATACTTACTTACTTACTGGCTTTTAAGGAACCCGTAGGTTCATTGCCGCCCTCACATAAGCCCGCCATTGGTCCCTATCCTGAACAAGATTAATCCCGTCTCTATCATCATATCTCACCTCCCTCAAATCCATTTTAATATTATCTTCCCATCTACGTCTCGGCCTCCCTAAAGGTCTCTTTCCCTCCGGCCTCCGGACTCTATATGCATTTCTAGATTCGCCCATACGTGCTATTTGCCCTGCCCATCTCAAACGTCTGGATTTAATGTTCCTGATTATGTCAGGTGAAGAATTCAATGCGTGCAGGTCTGTGTTGTGTAACTTTCTCCATTCTCCTGTAACTTCATCCCTCTTAGCCCCAAATATTTTCCTAAGCACCTTATTCTCAAACACCCTTAAGCTATGTTCCTCTCTCAAAGTGAGAGTCCAAGTTTCACAACCATATAGAACAACCGGTAATATAACTGTTTTATAAATTCGAACTTTCAGATTTCTTAAATATTATTTAGAATAACTAATAGCTCTAACACAACCTATCGGAAAAACAATAAGTAAAGTAATTCATTTTTTAAATAAATCAGACAAGAGAAACTTATATATATGTAAATGACACTCGGGAGGAAATTAAATGCAGAATAAATATGGGAAATGCCTGTTATTATTCGGTTGAGAAGCTTTTATCATCTAGTCTGCTGTCAAAATATCTGAAAGTTAGAATTTATAAAATAGTCATATTACCGGTTGTTCTGTATGGTTGTGAAACTTGGACTCTCACTTCGAGAGAGGAACACAGGTTAAGAGTGTTTGAGAATAAGGTGCTTAGGAAAATATTTGGGGCTAAGAGTGATGAAGTTCCAGGAGAATGGAGAATGTTACACAACACAGAACTGCACGCATTGTATTCTTCACCTGACATAATTAGGAACATTAAATCCAGACGTTTGCGATGGGCAGGGCATGTAGCACGTATGGGCGAATCCAGAAATGCATATAGAGTGTTAGTTGGGAGACCGGAGGGAAAAAGACCTTTGGGGAGGACGAGACATAGAAGGGAGGATAATATTAAAATGGATTTGAGGGAGGTGGGATATGATGATAGGGACTGGATTAATCTTGTACAGGATAGGGACCTATGGCGGGCTTATGTGTTGGCGGCAATGAATCTTCGGGTTCCTTAAAAGCCATTTGTATGTATGTATGTATATTACATATATGTATTTGTTTATTTATTTACCTACTTACTAACTTACATATACACCAACATCACACTTCATACATATTATTGTTGTCTTTGTTTGACACTACCTGCATCGAGTTTGTTTTTCTTGAGATACCACAAAATGATTACTTCCAACAAACCTTGAATCTTTTTGCTCAGTGTTAGATGAGATGGTCTACCGCAGTGGTCGTCAGCATTCGCTGAAATGGGTAAAGGGTAAGTGCAGCAGGGTTAGGTAGACAGCATACCCGCCAGCAGCCACAAATGCACCTGCGAAGAGACGATAGCCCGAGAGTGCAGTGAGTTGACGACCGCTGGTCTACCGCTTGACTGCACAAGTCGAGCAGTGGATTCGAGAACAGATAGGACGTTTGCGAAATTCAAGATGATCGAGTTTTTCGTTGGAGTTTATCTTGTATAGCTGCAATGCATTTTGTTCTGCTACGTCAATGCAGGCTAAAATGCCATGTCTTGCTTCTAATAGATGTTTTGTACAGATTGATGTTTTGGTCCACCCATATTTTTGTTATACTAATATATGATATTGGGCTGTTTCACTGATATTTTCTTCTTCAAATTTCTAGAGTATCTTGAAACTGTGTGCACGGAAATTGAAAAACATAGTATTTCCCTGCTGTATGTCAACTTCTTCCCAATTGAAATTTATTATTCTTTCTCTTCATCTGTATATCCGTTGCTGAATCACTAGTATTTCTACTGCCATTCTCACCATCGCCTTTACTATGTTCATCATCACCATTATGACTTTCGTCATCATAATCATCCATTCCCTCTCCTTGTGTGTTGAGGGTTACTTCCGTTTCAGCTCGCAACTGACTACGAGGCATATTGTCAATTGTAGGGTTATTTTCATCACCAGAATCCTCATCAGTTACATTACCACACGCATTTTTTGGTGATGAAATGGTGATGGAAATGTTATTGCACTTAGGTATAGCAACCTGGTCGTCCTGAATCATTTGTAAGGCTTCATTTAGTGACAAACCCCTATAATAACATGAGTACCATCAGTCTCACGAAATGTCCCCTTTCATGACTGACGTACTACATGTAGTACGCCTAACATTACCATCATATGGCATAACACTAAATAAAAAATTGAATCTAATTATGAATTATTATATACGAAGTACATCATACGAGTATGCCCTATCAATATCAAAAGCATTATATCTATAGCATGTGATATATACCGACTTCGAGAACAACACGTTCTGCTCCACAGCCATGACTCACACAAATATGTTAACAACAATGACTATGACAGACTGAACATAATAAAAAGAAATGGAGGCAATTTATATCACATAAGGATTATGGTATCATGATTGTCGACAATGAAAAATTGGAGGCAATTTATATCACATAAGGATTATGGTATTATGATTGTCGACTATGAAAAATTGGAGGCAATTTATATCACATAAGGATTATGGTATCATGATTGTCGACTATGAAAAATTGGAGGCAATTTATATCACATAAGGATTATGGTATCATGATTGTCGACTATGAAAAATTGGAGGCAATTTATATCACATAAGGATTATGGTACCATGATTGTCGACTATGAAAATCTTACACAACAATGTTAAGAAAATAAAACGTCCGGTGTCCTATATATAGGATATCAGTCTTATCTGGGTTAAGTAAAACACGTGAACTCTGTTTGAACTGACCGGTAACGGCTACGGTTAACCGAGTAACCTCGGTGCTCCGCTGCCAAGCACATAAATCGATAGAACCGAGTAACTCAACAGTTCTACACGCTCCGTCCCCATCTCTACTTCTACAGCGACAGGAGGCCTTTGGCGGACATGTCGTGGGCGTGTTGATGCATGCATTGTCCCATGTTGACGTAGCCTCCACTCTACCTATCTAAATCGGCCGTGGTTTAGCTGTCGCCTTTCGGGATGTGATCGTTTATATAAGGCAGTTGCTTCTGTCTGATTTTGTCCATTTACCCCATACGCTAACAGCATGTCCGTACTATATCGCTCTCACTCCAATTTAATTACAAATGTCACGGATACTAATGCTCTACTGTGAAGGAAGTCATGACATCTACAAAAATATTATAATACTCATCCCAATGCAGAATAGATCTGCAGCTTTCGCCTGTAGAGTATATGGTCTCGCTACACACCAGGAGCAGAGAAGTTGCCGATACATCAGGGGTTTAGACTGTAAATCTACTTTTTCGAAGCACCTTTTTCTTTAGGCAACCCAACTTACTGAGTATGTTAATGTCGAAAAATAAATTTTATTATTTGTTACTTAATATAAACGAATGCAAACGCAATTGTCGAAATCATATTTTCACATTTCGTAATTAAACTTTAACTAATTACAGCAAAAATGTCTCAATTTAAAAAAATGAGGGTTAAGCCCTTTCACCTAAATACCATCCAAAAGCGAACGAATTTTCTTACATCGCTTTGTTCTTTTTTTTTAGTAGATTATTTTACGACGCTCTATCAACAGCTTAGGTTATTTAGCGTCTGAATGAGATGAAGGTGATAATGCCGGTGAAATGAGTCCGGGGTCCAGCACCGAAAGTTACCCAGCATTTGCTCATATTGAGTTGAGGGAAAACCCCGGAATAAACCTCAAGCAGGTAACTTACCCCGACCGGGAATCGAACCCGTACAGCGCTTTGTATACACGTTATGAGTTCTGCGATTTCACAATTGTTTTCTTTTAACTCCTGCACAAGCAGATTTTATTTATTTCGTTCCTTGTGTTCAAAGTCAGATCTTAAACAACTGCAAGCAGATTTTCTAGTGATGTTCTGAAAATAATTTTTGTGAAACAATTGGCAGAACTGAATTGCTTGTCTTCGAGTATTAGATCATTATTGTAGTAGAAATACTTTTATTATAATCTTCATTGTTGTTGTTGTTTAGTCAACTGTCCGAAGAGAGGTTTGAACCTCACGAGTAATACGAACAAGGCACCAATTATGAGGCAAATAAGCCAGGAGATAATGGGGGAGGGTTTCGAGTTCCTTTCCCCTCCATTCCTTACACATCTGACTAGCTGCGACTCGCACCACAATGCATATTATTCATTCAGTAACTGCTCTTATTGTTACTATGACAACCAAATGACCGCGAATAAGTAGGCCTAGATATGATATTTTGCATAATATTGAATCAACGCATTTCATTATCTTCACCGCATTCATTTTAACTTGGTATCAAGTCTGAAGTGAAGACTTTTATTTTATTTATTTAAATAAATAAGTAAATAAATAAATAAATAAATAAATAAGTAAATAAGTAAGTAAATAAATAAGTAAATAAGTAAATAAATAAATAAATACCGGTAAGTAAGTAAATAAATAAGCAAATAAATAAATAAGTAAATAAATAAGTAAATAAGTAAATAAATAAATAAGTAAATACCGGTAAGTAAGTAAATAAATAAGTAAATAAATAAATAAGTAAATAAATAAATAAATAAGTAAATAAATAAATAAGTAAATAAGTAAGTAAATAAATAAGTAAATAAATAAATAAGTAAATAAATAAATAAGTAAATAAATAAATAAGTAAATAAATAAGTAAATAAATAAATAAGTAAATAAATAAATAAGTAAATAAGTAAGTAAATAAATAAGTAAATAAATAAATAAGTAAATAAATAAATAAGTAAATAAATAAATAAGTAAATAAATAAATAAGTAAATAAATAAATAAATAAATAAGAAAATAATTAAATAAATAAATAAGTAAATAAGTAAGTAAATAAATAAGTAAATAGGTAAGTAAATAAATAAGTAAATAAGTAAGTAAATAAATAAGTAAGTAAATAATTAGGTAATAAATAAATAAGTAAATAGGTAAGTAAATTAATAAGTAAATAAGTAAGTAAATAAATAAGTAAATAAATAAATAAATAAGTAAACAAATAAATACGTAAATAAATAAATAAGTAAATAAATAAATAAGTAAATAAACAAATGATTAAAATAAATAAATAAGCAAATAAATAAATAAATAAATAAATAAATATATAAGTAAATAAATAAATTAATAAATAAGCAAATAAGTAAACAAATAAATAAGTAAATAAATAAATAAGTAAATAAGTAAATAAATAATTAAGTAAATAAGTAAATAAATAAGTAAGTAAATAAATAAATTTTCACTTCTTAATGCACAATAGCACCACAACTTTCCTCACTGTCCACTCTTCTCCACCTAACAGGTCTCTGCTAATCGAATTCCTGATATTGGCCAACCCAACAGGTCATCCAATACCTGTGGCACGGTGTAAAATAAAAAGGAAATGCCCAGACTCGTTGAAAACCATCGATGACCTAAATCGAAGGGAGTAGTTTGTTTACTTCTTGCAGGGAATTGCTTGTGGTAATGTGGATGGATGACGGGTGGATTTTTGACGGACTGATGGATGACCTTGATTACAGAGCGACAGTTGAAATTTTGATTATTGATTGACGGCTCATTAATTTTTGACATATCAATACAGAGTGAGAAATTAAATTTTGAGAGACTGACAATTGAATAGAGGTAAAAGTTTTACCAGCAGAAAATGAACATAAAGATTTAGGTATATTATTTAGCAGTAATTTTACATTTCATAGTCATATTAATAATATTATAAATTTGTCCTATAAAAGTTTAGGTTTTGTTATGAGAAATTCTTGTAAATTTAAAGTCAAAACTATAATGATTTTGTATAATTCCATTGTTGGATCTAAATTAGAGTATGCTGCTGTTATCTGGAACCCAGTTACTAACAAATATATTCTGTTACTAGAAAAAATTCAAAATAAGTTTCTAAAATGGTTATACTACAGACTTTATAATGATTATCCTACCTATGAGAATTATACTACAATGCTTCAACATTTCCATTTTACTAGTTTCTAAATTCGACCAAATTGTCAATCTTTAAACTTTCTTCATAAAGTTATTAACAATAAGTTCGACTTTGTTGGTTTATTTTATTATATAACATTATATGCACCTGACCTTAAAACGAAATTTCGAAATTTATTTTACATACCAAGGACAAATACTGAATCCCACAAAAATTCCCCAGTTTTCCAAATGTTACAGTTATACAGTAAATTACATCCTCACCCGAATGTTGATATTTTCAATATGAATTTCTCTAGATACAGAATTATTTGTTATCATATTTTACAGAATATTGTTGTTAGTTACTTTGAAGCTACTTTCACACCTTATTTCAATTTATCTTTTTTTTCTTTCTCTTATTTCTATTTTGTTTCCGTTTTTATTAAGAGTATGTTTCCTTTTCCTTGTTTATGTTTTATCAATTAATTTGTTAGTCGTGAACATGGTAATTGGGCTTTGCCTGTTATGTTCAACAACAAATGAATAAATAAAATAAAATACTGACTGATGACTGGATATGTTGACAAAGTGACGGATGAATTTCTTGGCAGACTGGCGGATGGATTTCTTGGCAGACTGACGGATGGATTTCTTGGCAGACTGACGGATTGATTTCTTGGCAGACTGACGGATGGATTTCTTGGCAGACTGACGGATTGATTTCTTGGCAGACTGACGGATTGATTTCTTGGCAGACTGACGGATTGATTTCTTGGCAGACGGACGGATGGATTTCTTGGCAGACTGACGGATGGATTTCTTGGCAGACTGACGGATGGATTTATTGGCAGACTGACGGATTGATTTCTTGGCAGACTGACGGATGGATTTATTGGCAGACTGACGGATGGATTTCTTGGCAGACTGACGGATGGATTTGTGGATGTGAGGACGAATGAATATATTGACAGACTGACGGATTGGCGCTTTGTGACGGCTTGGCTTATTAATTGTCTGACAATTATATTTCTTGATCGACTAGTAGGCTCAAGTTTGATTTGAGTTATTGACTGAGGTATTGATTTAACGGCCGATTCAATTACTCGTATTTGTCGAATGATTTAATTCATTAAGCAGTTTGTAGAAAGATTTGTTGGTTGATTTATAGATTGATTTGACTGCCTATTTAATTGAAGTATTGATTGACTTACGGTTTAGATTTTATTGACTGAGTGGTGGATAGATTTATGATTAACTCACGAGTGAATCTTTTCCATTGTTGACCGACTAGTGATGTACTTGTCGACTGGCTGCTGGATTTATTTATAGTTTCGTTTCTTCATTTATTTTTGATTGACTGAAAAAGATTTATTTATTTATTTATTTGTTTACTGATGGATTGATTTCTTCATCGGCTGATTGATATATTGATCTGCTAGTTCACTAACTGTTCATTGCTTTTTAATTCTTGAATAATTAGTGGATATATTAATACGTTAAGTGACTGGTATTCTACCACCATTAGAACTTATCACAGAGCAGATACCAGATCTGTGCCATCTTTCTAGTCGTGTTCTACGACAGATAATGGCTGTCACGTGATTTGTAAGAGAGTGTGCAAAGAATTAGAAAAACTATAAAAGGTCGATATTACTTAACACAAATCAGAAACAGTCCCTATATTCACAAAATAATATGGTTACTTAAATACTTTTATGCTCGACCATGCCGAACTGTAGTAATTATGCACCTGGTAGCAGCCCTTTAATGGACCTCATTAAAGTACACCTATTCATTAAAGTTCAGGTGTTACACCAATCAGAAAATACCATTCTAGCAATATGAAAGCGCAAGTATCGATTATTCTCGGATATGCAATCGAAAGACAACTAGCGCGAGATTAGACAATATTAAACTCAGTCGAAAAAAACAACACACAAATTAACATCAATTCACCGTCATCTTCCAGCCTTTCACAAAGCACATTCCCGCAAATTCATTTCACCAATTGCCGGAAAAAATCAATATGGTCGAGCATAAAAAGTCGTATGAAACTTGACTATAATGGTAATTAAGACGCTCGTATGAAAATTATGAAACTCTCTTGCGGTCGTTTCATAAACATAGTATTTAGTATTTAGTATTTTTGATTTATTTAACCGCCCCTTTACCAGGAGATTCCAACTATATTGTGAAGAATAAAGTTACAATTAGTATTAAATTTACAATTACAATTGCAATAAAAATCAAAGTACAAAAAGATTACTTGACTAATTAAAGCTAGATAATTTATCATAGAAAAACAAAGAATTACAAATTAAATCTAGAATAACAAAATTTTATAGTGATGAAATTACTGGAATTGAAATATTTTGTGATACATACTCGAGTCTTAATTACTACCATTAAAGGCTCGTTGCATAATGTACTTCATTCCACATTTATGCAACAATCACGCCTCTGTTATGTAATAAAAGTTTCCGATGCTCACAGCTAGGAGTGCTGATTTACAGTATTGTTGCCATTACTTATTGTATGTATGTATGTATGTATGTATGTATGTATGTATGTATGTATGTATGTATGTATGTATGTATGTATGTATGTATGTATGTATGCATGCATGCATGTATGTATGTATGTATGTATTTATTTATTTATTCACACTGCAAATGGGTATATACTCGGTGGCAGTGGTAACTAATTACACTCAATAATGACAATTAATAATAAACACAACTAATAAAAACAATAATTTATAATAATAATAATAATAATAATAATAATAATAATAATAATAATAATAATAATAACAACAACAACAAGGAGCATCCTAAATTAAAATGAAGCATGGTCACTTAAAATAACATTTAAAGTAAATCTAATTTACATCTTAACCCTAAGCTCGAACTAAGACCTACGAGTCTGACAGGTTCATATCTGGACTGATTCTACCTGATTTCACTAACACTTCTAACCATTTCACTGTTCGAATACTTTGCACAACCACTTCACTGACACCAACACACTTCACTTACACAATAGACTTCACTGACACTACACACTTCACTGACACAGTACACTTCCTCACTGATAGAACACTTCAAATAACAAGATATCAATTACACCATTTAAGTAGTGTGTATAATATACTACCGTCTATTAGTAAAGCCCTTAAGCCTATTTTTAAATACATTTTTGGTTATTGGTGAAGCCTTTAGCAAGTCTGCAGGTAAAGCATTATTGTCCTAGTATAAGTGAAATCCTTCTGAAAACAAGTCTGAATGAGGACTAAACAACATAAAAAGTTGAATTTTATAAGCAAAACCGAATTAAGTCCTTCCGGAGGGCAGATATTCTTGGAAAACATTAATATTCAGCTTGTGACGTCATTGCCATTTGTATTATGATGCTGGCTGGTTTTCCATCCCACACCTTTATCCACACACGCCCGCATATTTCGTCTGCATTTATTTCATTTGAAGTATTGTTATGGATGAGATTTTTTAATTCAGGAAAACTATGGTGTTTTCTAAATAAAACAGCTAACACCAGGTACAACAACCAACTAGGCTGGTATAATAGCGCTCCCACAACCACTGCCTCAGTCTTTGTTGTTTACGACAACTGTGAATTATAGTGCATGTTCGTTCTATGCTGGGACTTCCAACCCTCCCACTTTCTATTGTGGAAATGGGCCACGTCTGTTGTTCTACACGGGGAGGTGAGGTTCCCAGCTAGCGAGTGCGACGCAAGGAGACGCCCTTTGTTGACCGATGTCTCTTGTATATGCACTTGTGTTGTGCCATTGCTTTCTGATTCAAGAGAAACTTGCTTTAATCGATTTTTGGAAATGTACAACTTTAGTATGGCTTTCATGAGAGAGGTATGGACTTTTCTCGAGGATAATATGAACAAACATTTTCATAAAGACTTCTTAAACGTTTTCACGCAACGTAATATAATACAATTAATTATGATACTTAATCATGCATTTAAAGTTTGTGTGGCTGCAACCTGCGTATATTTGTGTGTGACTTTACTTTGTTTATAGTGTTTTTGTTTCCTTTTCATTTCTATTATTGTATTTGTATTTCTGGTGGTGTGGAAGAGAAGGACTGTTGGCCTTAACTACATCAGAATAAATAAATAAATAAATAAATAAATAAATAAATAAATAAATAAATAAATAAATAAATAAATAAATAAATAAATAAATAAATAAATAAATAAATAAATAAATAAACAAATAAAACCAATTGACACATTACTTTTTATCATTTTTAAGAGTTGATATCGCAAATATAGCCTCTCATTTCCTTACCATTCGGTATACCGAGTTTTAGAAAATGTATGGTAGTGCTGAATCGGATGGAAGTCAAGCCAGCCTTAACAATATTATTGCCATCTCACGGCATTGACGAGAGATTTAATTTAGTTGTTTCTACATCTTGATTACACAACTTTTAACACTGTATCACTTCGGAATATGTATGGTAAGACTTTCCTGTGTTAAATTTCAACGAACCTCGTTTACATGTTTCGACCTGTTTATGGGTCATCTTCAGAACTGGTCGTTGTTGGTCTTGGCGCCACTTGTTCTCTTTCCTGTGAGGGTGTGTTCCTGTGGTATAGTGTAGAGTAAAAGATTGTGTGTGTTTTGAAGTTGAGTTGTGTATTGAGAATTTCGTTGGGGTGTGTTTTTGTGTGTCTTTATATTTAATATTGTTCTAGTGTGTTTAGTTTCTGGCTTTTTGGTTAGATGTGTAGTATTTCCATGTCTGTGTTGATGTCTCTGTGGGTGTGGTTAGCATTTGTGATGTGTTCTGCATATGTGGAGGTGTTTTGTAATATTGTTATGGCTGTGATGTTTTCTTTGTAACGTGTTTGAAACGATCTGCCTGTCTGTCCTATGTAGAAGTTGTTGAGTTGTTACATTTGAGTTTGTATACGCCTGTGTGGTTGTATTTGTTTGTGTTGTTTGTGTGTTGAGATGTTTTTGTAGAGTGTTATTTATTCTGTATGCTATGTTGTAGTTTGATTACTTGAATGAGGTTGCAATTTTATGTGTGTTTTTGTTTTCGTATGTTAGTGTGATGTATTTTTTGTGTTCTTGTGTTTGTGTTGTATTCTTATGTTTTTTATGATTGTGTTTTGTCTTACGTATTATGTTGTCTATTATGTTAGGGTTGTATCCGTTTTCTTGTGCTATGTCTTTGATTGTGTTTAGCTCTTTGTTGTAATCCTGTTGGTTCATTGGTATGTTGAGTAGTCTGTGTACCATTGTTCGGAATGCAGCTTGTTTGTGTTGTGTGGGGTGGTTGGATGTGTTGTGTATGTGTGTTGTTGTTGTTGGTTTTCTGTATACTTTGAATGTGTGTTTGTTGTCTACTTTTGTTATTGTGATGTCTAAAAAATTTATGGATTTGTTGTTTTCAATTTCTAATCTGTAGTGTAGCTTTGGGTGTATTTTGTTTATGCGTTGATGCAGGTTTTGGATCTGTCTTTTGTTTCCTTTGTATAGTATTTGTATGTCATTTACATATCTGTTTATGTGTATAGTACAGTACCAATCATTTGCTCTAGTATTCACAAATTTTGGTAGATACTTCTGTACATGGGTTGATTGTAATAGACCCACCTTCTGATTAGAGAGGTCTGAAACGCCACAGTAAAATTAGAGATATAATATCATGTAGATGAACAGTAGGTCTATTATTCAGAGATTTCTGGAAACGGATTTTAACAAATTTTCAACATTCTATGTCTCATGGAAACTTCCAATATAATGAGACACAGAAAACAGAGTTTTCGAATTCGCTGAGTTCAACAATAATAATAGCAGCGATATTTTACTACTTAATTAACTTATTATTCCCAGACCACGAATTTTACCAGCAGTCGGAAAGTATTGGGAATAAATTTGAATAAGGAACAAAAAAACTTTCCCTTCCCAGGCAGAATTCGAACCACGAAAGTCTTAGTTACCAGTCTATCGTGCTCTGGGGTGAAAAAGGCTCTGAAATCAGCTACAAGGGTCTGTCCGGTTCTTTTTGCCACTACTGTACAAATGACTCTTTCTGTCGCGAACGTAGCGAAATGGAAGTTGTTACTGCATTCTTTTACTGTTTAATTTTATTTACGCAATTCATTCTTCCTTTCTTTTTTCCTTTCTTTTCCTGTTAGTTCTTGCCCCTTTCTCTTCTCTTATTCAGTCCTTGTTTTCTTCCAATTCCCCCTAGTCGAATTTTGTTCTATGAGGATCATGTTTTTCCTCTTCCTTTCTGATCTATATTTCTTTTCTTTTACATAACTAAGAACTTGGTATGTTTGATAAAATAAATCCTTGCATTATTTCTGTTCAAACGTCACTCATAATGTACCGTATGTTACATCTACTTGGACTACTTTTTCTTTATTCTTTTATAATTCTATTGCTCTAGAGGATACAATACAGTAGCGTGCAAATTAATCCGAACAACGTAATTACTTATGCAAAAACACTCAAACGGGATAAAAAAAGGATCTAAGACATACCTCAGTAATCTATGTGGCCTCCCTTGTTACTAATAACAGCTCTGAGACGATTTGTCATGGATTCCACTAATTTCCCACAAATATTCTTCACTTCTTCATCGCGAAACCATACACCAATGAGGGCAGAAATCATCTCCTCTGTAGAACAATCCATTTTTTGCATTCTTCTTTTGCAAATTGACCACAAGTTCTCAATGGGGTTGATGTCGGGTGAGTTGCCTGGCCAGGGGAGTACCTGAATATTCTTCTTGTTGAAGAATTCTGTAGTTTTTCGAGACGTATGGCATGGTGCCAGGTCTTGTTGGAACACACCTCTGCCATCCGGAAATGATTTTTGCAGCTGGGGTACGATTCTGGTTTCCAATAAGTGAATATATTTGTCAGAATTCATCATTCCCTTGATAGGTATTAATGCTCCAGGCCCTTCAAGTGTAAAACAACCCCAAAACATTACTTTAGGGGGGTATTTGGGTGCTTGTTGGAGATGAGCTGCTGTTACTTTTTCGGATCCTTTCCGTACGTAAGAAACACGGTGGCCGTGGACATCGAAATGAGACTCATCGGAAAAAAGTACATTCTTCTGGTCATTCACTGTCCAGTGTTGATGTAATTTTGCCCACATTAAGCGTTTATTTCACATAACAGGGGTTTGCAGTTTCTTCGTAATAGGCTTACGAGCCCTTCGTCCAGCTTCCAAAAGCCTACGCCGCACTGTTGTGACGTGAATATTCGCCCCGGTGGTAGCCATTAACTTGCGGGTTAAGTCGACAGCAGTTAGTTTAGGATTTAATTTACTTTTCCTGACAATTAAACGATCATCTGCAGGTGAAGTCTACCTTTTCCGGCCACAGTTTCCTTTTTTCTGGAGTGTGATGGATCCAGTCTCCTTGTATCGTTTTATGATCGAATTAACAGTAGCCAAACCGATGTGACATTCTGCAGCGATTTGCCTCTGTGTCATAGAAGAATGCTCTGCTAATGTTATAATTTTAGACCGTTTTCGTGGAGTTGTATCCATTTGTGAAGACGACAGGATGTACACAGGATTGCAGTATTAAGTCTTCAACACAACTGAAATGCTTATAAGTACAAAACGACAGGCAAAATGTTATAAAAAATACCTTCAACAATGGAATTACACGTACTACAGATGTCAATTAAAGCGGTATGAGCAGCTGTGAGGCCAACAATGACAGAAAATTTAAAAATATGTCGTGTTCGGATTAATTTGCACGCTACTGTATATACGACTTGCATTTCCATTATTTCATGTAATAACGAACTAGGAAAACAGCATGACTTGTCGTCTGACGGTAAAGGCCATAAACCATATGCAATTATCTCGACGTAATTAAATATCCATGTAATGCTTTTAGTTCGTAAGAATTGTTATCCAAATTCCACAAGTCTCGTAACTTGTACAGAACAAGGCGAAGCCGCTCCTACACTTGTAGCTTTATCTTATTTCGGTACGATAACTACAAGGAAATTACATTAAAAGCATGTTTCGTTTAATTTGAATTGTGTTTCAAGTTCCCGCGTGGGGAGCCCGGCTCCGTTAATGGCACAACAACTCAATTGTCTGTCAAACTTTGTATGTGTGAGGAGGCAGGTCTTTGACTTTGAAGTCCCACTTCTTACACTAGTTAATGTCAAAGCCTCGCACAGCCACATGCGATATCGAGATTGAACATTATAGATACAGAAAGCTTTCAGCATGTGCTCAAACTTGGTCCTGCCGGTGTGACATTGTGTCGCGAGATGTTTTCCGGAACGTTTAGAAAGTAAACATGAAACAAAATTGTACATCATTTTATATATAAATATATGGACCATAATTTGTACTTTGTAATAAAGCAGCGAATGTGAAGCATTTAGGTACAACTAAAATAAGAAATATTTCATTTGTGTTGTAATATAATAATAATAATAATAATAATAATAATAATAATAATAATAATAATAATAATAATAATAATAATAATAATAATGGCTTTATTTAACCAGGCAGAGTTAAGGCCGTAAGGCCTTCTCTTACACTCAACCAGGATTAAAACTTGCTTACACAGTTGAACATAAAACTGGATCAGAATTAAGTAATTACATACTGATACATAATGAGATAAAAAGAGGTAGTTACATAAAATTACCTCATAAAATAAAATTAAACATAGTGAAATACATATTAATTTGTTAGAATCAAATACGAATCACATAAAAACAGAAGCCGATAATTCAATAAAAAAGAAAAATGTACACAGTAAAAATAAAAATAAACACATTAGTATACATATTAGTATTAGATTACAATTAAGTAGGATTTACATAATTAAACCAGAAACCGACAATTGAATAAAATGTACACAAAAATAGATTAATAATAAAAAACAACAACACAGTGGGATACATATTGGCGTTAAGTGATAAATAAACACGATTTAGATAATAAAAATAAGAAACAAAAGAAAATAAAAATAAATACAGTGGAACACATTTGCAACACGTTAGGTCTGGCAACTCATCATAAGATATTTTTCTAATTTACATTTAAAGGAAATTAAAGTCCGGCAGCCCTTGACTTCAGGCGGCAGAGAATTCCAGTGACGAGAAGTAGCAACAGTGAAAGATGAAGAATAAAGAGATGATGTGTGCAGTGGTATTTCTAGCGTGTTATCATATTGTGACCGAGTATTTAAGTTATGATACCGTGAAAGACTGTGGAATCGGACAGATAAGTAAGAGGGAGTAGAGGTGTGCAAAATTCGGTATAAGAGAGAAAGGGAATATCACAGTCTACTATATCCAGTCACGAAGCTTGGGATGATTTTTTGCAATTCTCACGATACTTGCTAGCCGCTTGGAGCGCTGTGTGTACTAGGAACAATAGACTGTGCCACTGCCATCGTGATCTAATACAGGCAGTAAGGCAGACCATGTAACTCGCTTAGCCCGATCACGAAGGGCGGCGTTTCAACCATATAAATTAGTTGGAATGCATAAAAAGTAACGTATATTTCTCTAAAATGTAGTGTAATTCCATTAATAATATCTAAAACAATGATTATGAGACACTTCAGACTTAATTCACTTGCGAGTTAACGTGTAATATTATTTATGGTGTGAAAATTACGTATGTGTAATACCTGTCTTTATTTCGATTAAATATTGCGAAATTCTTGTACATTCATTTATGCACGATTCAATAATTTTCAGTTGCACCGCACGGATATTTAGATATGTTGAAATTATAGGTTATGTTTACTGTATCAGTTGCCCTTTTCTGTCTAAATTTAGTAATCTCCAATATCTTGCCATTCATATAGAAATTATAGGTTATGTTTACTATATTTAACTTATATTCCTAAATTCGCAATTATATATTGTAATTACGCATAATGTCATGTATGATAACCCGGACATTCAATTTGTCTGTATTTTAATACTACAATTGAGTACTGAATTATTGTATTTATCTACTACTTAAGAGACGAAGTAACACAATTGTACGTACACTAATTTCATAGGAGTGGTATGGTAAATGTTTTGTCTGAAATTAAGGAAGATAGATGTGCTAAATTGAAATCACAATATAAATTCTTTTTTATTAAACCTCAAAATAGCTTCCATTCTAAACTTAAAATGTTGACGTGAACAGATTATGTTAACATGTAAAATTCTCTTCACATTAAAATAGCACAGTTTTGTAATTATTTCTGCAACATATTATGCAACAAGAAGTAAACGAAACTTATGGACACATTACACTAAATAAAGCTTAGCAATGATACGCAATAAAGTTATAATATAATATTTCACTGAGCTACATACACTGAAATAGAAAACCGAACAAACATTACGGCCTGGTCTAGATCGAAAAGGCATTGACTGTGCCGTATTTCGCATTTTTGTGAAAAGCTATGTACTGTAAACTGTGAAATGTTCGTTATCGGTTGTAATACCTGTAAATGGCTAAAGTACAATAATTTGAATAATAATATGGGACAAGGAGACGTTTGTAGTACTATAAATTGTAAGAAAAATAGGTTAGAGTTATCCTTCTTCCGAAAGATATAGGAAGGTGCGTTTGTAGAATATAATATATATTTTATGAAAATAATATATAATATATGCAACAACATTACGAGGGGAGTTCGGCCGACACCATGGATCGTGTCCCGGTATAGTTGAGTTGGAAAGAGCACTCAGGGCGTAGAGCTGAGAGGTCCCGGGTTCGATTCCGGGTGCCGGAACGAATTTTTCTCGTATTAAATGGTGATAATAAACATTGGCTACTTCATAGTAGTCGTGTAATATTCAATGAGGTAGGCGAGATCACATATATAATGAATATGTGATGTATAACATATAAACGTTATGTATTTCGTATTTCGTTAGTGGAAGGAAGGTGTTAATTAAAAAAAAAACACGATATCGAAAGTACAATACCTTTTATCGTCTGCTAAGGAATAAGTCTGTGATGAGGCGATAGTAGCGATCCTGGTGGTGAGCAACTGTCTATGTTTGCATATTTAGTACCTAAGTATTGATCTTCGTGACTGTATATACTAGACTGCGGTAATAGCATCATGTTGTTGAGCTTAAAGTTTCATTCGATTTTTGTGATAGAATATTAAACTGTAATCATTTAGGAAACAATTCCAAATAATGAATTTATTCCAAATAACGTCATCTTTCATCACCTAGCATTTCGCAGGTAAGTTTTGAATCACTCGGTATATATTATATCTGTATGTCAAACTTCACCGAACTTCACCGAAACGAAACGAACGTCGATCGTAATCCCGGCCTTACTTATGTGTAAATTTAGCACCGCAAATACACTCAGTCACGGCAGCGAATAGGCATTATAAAGAATGGACACTGAGCGAATTTTCCTGTGTTTTGTTTCTCTGTGCGCCGGCGACTAGTTCCACTTTCAAGCGCTAGAGATAGTGTAATCGAGCATACGCTAAGATAATAATTGAGAATAGAATTAAGACATAGGAACCAAACATCGCCTACCTTATTGCATAATCCAGTAACGCTTTGCTTCAAATAAATTCAAGTTAACAGCTTTTCCTTATTTCTCATTGACAAACTAGTTATAATAATAATATTTTAAATTTCAGATATCATAAATTATATTATAAAATAATATAATACATTATAAACTAGAATATGCCATTAGGAAAGTTCAGGATAACAGGCAGGGTTTGGAATTGAACGGGTTACATCAGCTTCTTGTCTATGCGGATGACGTGAATATGTTAGGAGAAAATACACAAACGATTAGGGAAAACACGGAAATTTTACTTGAAGCAAGTAGAGCGATCGGTTTGGAAGTAAATCTCGAAAAGACAAAGTATATGATTATGTCTCGTGACCAGAATATTGTACGAAATGGAAATATAAAAATTGGAGATTTATCCTTCGAAGAGGTGGAAAAATTCAAATATCTTGGAGCAACAGTAACAAATATAAATGACACTCGGGAGGAAATTAAACGCAGAATAAATATGGGAAATGCGTGTTATTATTCGGTTGAGAAGCTCTTATCATCCAGTCTGCTGTCGAAAAATCTGAAAGTTAGAATTTATAAAACAGTTATATTACCGGTTCTTCTGTATGGTTGTGAAACTTGGACTCTCACTCTGAGAGAGGAACATAGGTTCAGGGTGTTTGAGAATAAGGTGCTAAGGAAAATATTTGGGGCTAAGCGGGATGAAGTTACAGGAGAATGGAGAAAGTTACACAACACAGAACTGCACGCATTGTATTCTTCACCTGACATAATTAGGAACATTAAATCCAGACGTTTGAGATGGGCAGGGCATGTAGCACGTATGGGCGAATCCAGAAATGCATATAGAGTGTTAATTGGGAGACCGGAGGGAAAAAGACCTTTAGGGAGGCCGAGACGTAGATGGGAGGATAATATTAAAATGGATTTGAGGGAGGTGGGGTGTGATGATAGAGACTGGATTAATCTTGCACAGGATAGGGACCGCTGGCGGGCTTATGTGAGGGCGGCAATGAACCTTCGGGTTCCTTAAAAGCCATTTGTAAGTAAGTAAGTAATACATTATAAAATTAAGTATTGAATTCGTTTAATATTTGTATATAACATAATATTGGTATATGGTTTTACTTCTCGTAAGAGTTTTGTTTTTCCATTTTCAGTGCTATCAAATCATTACATATTTTAATT
Organism: Periplaneta americana; assembly: GCF_040183065.1. NCBI lineage: Eukaryota > Metazoa > Arthropoda > Insecta > Blattodea > Blattidae > Periplaneta > Periplaneta americana. Next base: position 225,453,017 of record NC_091117.1, read on the forward strand.
GTTGTTGGGGTCAACGTCTGAACTCTCATTATAAAGGAACTCAAGAGTCTAGACATTACAGTTAATGACAGATTTATTATTTTATGGATCCAATTTATTTTATATGAGTACATAATGTACCTAGATGTATTAATTATATGTGTTACATTTCCGCTGTGTCGACTGCTAGCTGGTGTGATGTCAGCGCCAACTCTAGGGAGAAAGCAGAATCTGACGCTCTAGCAGGCTTGAAGGTCATTGAAATCGGTCCGGCTACATCAAAGGTACCGACGCGAAGTGTCCATTCTTTATAATCCCTATTCGCTGGTCACGGTATCGTTTTGTGTCAATTCTTTAATGGTTTGTACTACCACTTAGCTTTTTAGGATTGGAACAGTGGACGCAGTGTATCTTTGATCCACATTATTCGCCATAAACCTCCAAGAGGTGAGGTTGTTGTGCGCAGTCCCTTGATTATGACCAACGTTCCATTGCTTAGCTGCAGCATGGTGTAAATTTGCAAGTATAAGTAATGCTCTGTTCAACATAATGTTCAGTTCCACTTGAAGTACATGTGTTGTACATTCCGGACCAGAACTCCATTGTCATTACGTGACAGAAGCAATAAAAATGATAGAACCACTTTCACGCCTGACCTGAATAGATGTAATTTGTGTATGTATACACACTGAAGTTGTGTGTTTAGGTTCCCGAACGCCACATTTTGTTTGAAGCTCTATTGTTGAAGTAGGGGCGTGGCCAACGCCATGCTCCGTCTATTGAAGCAGTCCTAGAATAGTATGGTCAAACTCTTGGCTTTGAGGAGCTCCACTAACTTTAAAGTTGAAGGCAGCTGGGAGCTGACGAAGTTTTGCCTGAAAGGAGAGAGGAAATCGAATGAAAAGGATGGAAATAAATGTATAATTTGAAAGGACATAACTGAGACGGGTTTCTTGAGTAGGATTGAAGACTTGTACTTTCAGTAAACAATATATAAACATTACTGTCTATTTTGATAAGTGAAATTGCTAGTATAGATAGCTCGAAGCTCTTCCTTTGATCAGACGGGGTGTAGGAGGGAGACGAGATCGCCGGCACGTTTCCCAAATATAAACTAACTCTATTTTGGATTTCTGAACATCCCCCTACTTTGCTATTCACTGTCCGTCGTCTGTTGCTGTGAGAAAGATTCGGAACATCCTTCCAGTCGGAGCGTCACCCTCTCTTATCCGTCTGCAATTATTGTTCCCCTTCAAGAGAATTTCAAAATGAAATTGAATTGAAAGAGCTTCCTCTCTTATTAATATTTGCTTTGAGTGCACTCGTCAAAGAAAGGCAATAACATCCTTCACGTTTGTTATCATTAATCCTGACTTTTTTTTTCGTTTTCCGTCTGTTATATTAAACGACACATAGTTACTGCATTGGAGTATCAGCAGAGATGTAGAAGGAAAGAGAGCTGACGTGTTACTATCCGTAATGGGATGTTCGCCCTCGTGGTTCCTAGAAGCAGATATTTTCTTTTGCCTACTTATGTTCAAGATCTTGCTAACAATAGCAATGCTTGTGTGCAAACGGGATATTATTCAATTTAAATAATTTGCCTCTAACCATTGCGATATCGATCGGATGTATACTGAAGTCTAAATCGTCGTTTCCATGTAGTTGAAATCAATACAACTATGAAATCTGCATCGACATGGGGAACTATTAATAATGGAATTCCTCAAGGATCAATATTAGGTCCCCTACTTTTTCTAGTGTTTATAAATGATCTTGCCCCCTAATAAAAGATGTAGGTCATCCCATATTATTTGCAGATGACACAAGCATAGTAATTACAGCTAATAACTCCAACACAATCCAATCTTCAACAGAGGAAATTCATTTTAAAATATGTGACTGGTTCTCAGTCAATAAATTGGTATTAAATTGTAACAAAACTAACATAATTCAATTTAAATCCTGTGCAAATTCAACCTCGCAAACTTCTAGCGCAATAATTAACAACAGATCCCTATTAGAAACAACGACAACCAAATTTCTTGGCTTAAAAATCGATAATGTGTTAAATTGGAAATATCATATTAAAGAAATTACCCCCAAACTAAATTCAGCTTGTTTTGCTATTAGAACTATGCAAAAGATAGTAAATATCAATACCTTAAAAACAATATACTTTGCATACTTCCACTCGGTAATGAGTTTTGGAATAACATTCTGGGGAAATTCCACAGATAGTAACAATATATTTCTATTACAAAAAAGAGTAATTAGAATAATAGTAGGTGCCAAATCTAGGGAATCGTGCAGGACTATTTTTAAAAAACTACAAATAATGCCCATGGCTTGTCAGTATATCTTTTCAGTAATAATCTTCCTCGTATGTAATCGTGAAAACTTTGTAACTAATTCAACAGTTCATAGGATAAATACACGTCAAAGAAATGACTTTCATACACCATCGGCAAGTCTATCGTGCTATCAAAAAGGAGTGAGTTATTTGGCAGTAAAATTTTTTAATAGCCTCCCTATTGATATAAAAAATGAAACTCAAAACATAAAATTATTTAGGGCCAAATTAAAGAAGTACCTAATTTCTCACGCCTTCTATTCTGTAAGTGAAGTCATGACATTCAATAACACTTCATGAAATTGATACTAAAACTTTGTGTTGTACTAGTAGACTATATTTTAAATCTCGTCTGTATATATTTCATCTAGACTGTGACTATAAATTAAGACTTTATAATAGTATTAAGTTTTTTGACTTGTTCCATATTCTAGGTGTAAAGCAATGTATGAATACCATGGAATGTTAATAAATACAAAACTATTGTATACAATACAGTAGTGGATTAAATATTATACGGAATGAACCGTAAGTAATATCATTAATTTCAGGGGCTTACTCTTTGAGATATTTCAAACAAAAAATTTTAATAAAATGTTGCTACTTTTTGCTTCCTTTTCGAGATAAAAATTGTATGACTTGAGGCTTTCCCGGCGTTTGATATAGAATAACTCTTATTTCTATCCTTTTTATTTCGGGTTCTCAGCCAGGTGAGTTGGAGATTTGCTTCCAAGCTTTCGACGGCTAGCTCTGCCATCTTCTTCAGGAAATGAAGTGAGAACTCTTCCTAACAGAAATTAATGTTTTTAGAAAAGAGCTAAGACAGCCCAGCCACTAGCCTTTACAGAGGGGCGAGGAAAAGCGGGTGAGGAAAACCGGGATGTGACGTAGGCAAACGGATGGCAGTACCTGTACGAAAATATGATTCAATATTGAAAGCTCTTTTGTCACTGGAAAACGCGAACATATTTCTGGAACGTACTATACTTACTAAGTACTGTTTACTATCAACGTAAGGCGATTTTCACTGCATACGCGGCCTTGGTTCTGTGTGGTGGACGGTTGTAAGTTTACTAGTAGAGGTAGTGGGAGTGAAGTACATTAAAAAACTCAGGTACAATAAAAATTGAAGTAAAATAAAATGATGTCCCTGCATTACTTGCATAGAATAACCGCTGAGGGAGCTGACCCTGTGATTCTTCTTAAACTATTGCGATCGTCATCTTGCTTCTGTCTCGATTCTGACTATCTTAATCTCCACCAACAAAGCTCCTTGCATGTTCTGTTACCGATTTTCCGGCTATGACGTCACCTATGCTACCGAGCAGGTGAGATGGACTTTAGGACCTTTTTATTTACACACAATTTAAGACGTCATGTTAATCAGCTATTACAACTAAATCTATTCTCTGCAGTACAGGAATAAGTCGCTTTGTTGGGATTCCGCTTAAGAAAAGAGGCCGAAAAATGCTTGCTTTAATTTAACAATTAGAATGCATGATTAATCCCACTTTAATGTCCGATGGATAGTGCCGCATATCATTTGAAATTTTGATATTCTTTTGTTAACATCATCTTCAGATCTATTTCTTGTATTTATGTCACAACCCAGATAGCTAAAATTTTCAACTTGTTCTAACGGTCTTCCTTCTAAAATAATCTTAGAACGTATTTGTGATTTTCCCCAAAATGATAAAATTTTAGTTTTCCCTGTAGAAATTATAAAATCATATTCTTGAGAGATAATATTTAAATAATACAAATATCTCTGTAGATCATCTTGTCCACACCTGTGGAGTAACGGTCAGCGCGTCTGGCCGCGAAACCAGGTGGCCCGGGTTCGAATCCCGGTCGGGGCAAGTTACCTGGTTGAGGTTTTTTCCGGGGTTTTCCCTCAACACAACTCGAGCAAATGCTAGGTAACTTTCGGTGCTGGACCCCGGACTCATATCACCGGCATTATCACCTTCATATCATCATTCAGACGCTAAATAACCTAGATGTTGATACAGCGTCGTAAAATAACTCAATAAAAAAATGTAGATCATCTTCATTATTTTGAATGATGACCACATCGTCAGCATATAATAAAATATCAAAGAATAAAACAAGGAAAGATACCAGAATTAGGTTTTATAAAACAATGGCTACTCCTCTTCTTCTTTATGGATCAGAAACTTGGGTAAACACAAAAAGAATTCAAAATAAAATACAAAGTGCTGAAATGAATTTTTAAGGAGAACAAAAGGATGTACAAGATCTGATCGCTTTCGAAATGAAGATATCAGAGAGGAACTACATATTTTAGCATGAATGGAAGAATAAAGGAACATAGAGATAGATGGTTCCAACATATAAATAGAATGGAGACTACCAAAACTCTTATTAAATTACAAAGCAACTGGAAGAAGAGACGTAGGACGACCTAAGGGACGATGGAGGGATAAACTGTGAAGCCGGAACAGGCAATATTGCCTACTCCGTGTAGTGAAGATGATGATGATGATTAATCCCACTAGGCTAATGTGTTTAGTCCAGCTGTGATTTATGGCGCAAGGATATTTTTATCAAAGGCGGTGATAGAAGAAGTTCCATGTGTGTCAGCTATTCGTTTCAGCGTCTGTACATACACAGTGGAGAAGCGCTTCGTGTGCAAATTCTTCAAAATTTAGAGGCGTTTCGTATTTCCTGGTTGGTATAGATGCTATACATTCATTTTGTTATAAAACTCTTTCTGAATTTTAAAGATTTTTTATTAATTTGTCCTACAGTATAATATCTGTAATATTGACAATTAATATTTGAGGAGAAAAATTCGCTCCGGCGCCGTGGATCGAACCCGGGTCCTTGGTTCTATAATAGCAGTTGACTTGGACATAAAACGTCATGTGCCTAACTTGGATTCATGCTACAAAGGGAAATATTGAAGGAGGAGAGTTCGATCCGGTGCTGTGGATTGAATTCGGCGTGGCTCAGTGGTCAGAGCGCTTAGTACGTAGAACCAAGGACCCGGGTTCGATCCACGGCGCCATAGCGAAGTTTTCTCCTCAAATATTAATTGTCAATATTACAGATATTATACTTACTTACTTCCTTCCTTACTTACTTACTGGATTTAAGGAACCCGGAGGTTCATTGCAGCCCTCACATAAGCCCGCCATTGGTCCCTATCCTGAGCAAAATTAATCCATTATGTATAATCATATCGCACCTACCTCAAATCCATTTTATTATCTTCCCACCTACGTCTCGGCCTCCCTAAAGGTCTTTTTCCCTCCGGCCTCCCAACTAACACTCTATATGTATTTCTGGATTCGCCCATACGTGCTACATGCCCTGCCCAACTCAAACGTCTGGATTTAATGTTCCTAATTATGTCAGGTGAAGAATATAATGCTTGTAGATCTGTCGTTTGTAACTTTCTCCATTCTCCTGTAACTTCATCCCTCTTAGCCCCAAACATCTTCCTAAGCACCTTTTTCCCAAACACCCTTAATCTCTGTTCATCTCTCAAAGTGAGAGTCCAAGTTTCACAACCATACAGAACAACCGGTAATATAACTGTTTTATAAATTCTAACTTTCAGATTTTTCGACAGCAGACTGGATGATAAAAGTTTCTCAACCGAATAATAACAGGCATTTCCCATATTTATACAGATATTATACTGTAGGACAAATTAATAAAAAATATTTGATATATTCTCATAGCTAGCAGTGCATATTTCTGTACAGATTACTGTGCACTTAACTGCGGAATCCCGGCCAAACAGTCACTCAGTTGAGTGCGCCCCTAGTATAATGGCAGTTGACTTTGACATAAAACATCAACATATATGCCTAACTTGGAGTCAGACCACAAAGGGAAACATTGAAGGAGGAGAGTTCGGTCCGGTGCTGTGGATTGAATTCGGCGTGGCTCAGTGGTCAGAGCGCTTGGTACGTAGAACCAAGGACCTGGGTTCGATCCCCGGCGCCGGAGCGAATTTTTCTTCTCAAATATTAATTGTTTTTCTGAATTGTTTCGAAAATATGCTACAGGACTTGGTTAAATCCTGGGGCATAACAGAAGCATTATTAAGAGTTCAATAGTGAGGAGAAACGCCTACAATGTACAAAAAATAGGCCTATAGGGGAGAGTTGGGTAGTATCGGAAATCGGGTAATATCGGACAGTGAGTTTCTTTCATCTACAACCAGATGATAGTACCTGAATGACATGGTTACGTTTCTGTGATGTCGCATACAGAAACGTAACCATGCCATTCAGGTACTACTATGTGGTGGTTGATGAAACAAACGCACTGTCCGATATTACCCGATGTCTGATACTACCCAACTCTTCCCTATTCTACGGAAAGAATATGGGGATAAGAATGATCATGTAGCCATGTCAACGGGAGGTCAATTCTTATTCTAGTGAAGTAATAACTTTAAATCGTAAAACAATAAACCTCAAAGCATTACATCAGAATTAACACATACTGCGCTTTTGTGAGATTGCTTATTTCTCATGTAATCAAGCGTATTGTGCTCTTGTCTCATAATTATTTTCACAAAATCATCATGCTGTTTCTATTCCGATTGTATACAGCCCTTTGCTTAGTTGGCCAACTTCCTGCCACGAGTAATATTGATTTCGAGACCCTTTTCTCTTCCTCTCCTATGTTTGAATGTTCGGAGGATATATGGGCACTTACATATTCAGAGCATAGTTTAGTTCATGTAGCAGAATATTAAATGCACGAAGTCGCCTGAAATAGCAAGTCTTTTGAGGTTATGATTCAGTTTTTTTGTACGGTTTCTTGTTCCTTTATGAAACATTGCCCCTTCCGTTCTATGAAAGCGAGAAAGATAGATAAGCTGCTAGTCTGCATCCAGTAAATTTTGCGAGAAATATTAACTTACTAGATAAATAAAAAGTAAAAAATAGGGAGTAAACGTTCAGTAATAATAATAGCAATAGTAATAGTAATAATAATAATAATAATAATAATAATAATAATAATAATAATAATAATAATAATAATAATAATAAACTAGTTCGATTACTTAAAATGTGTCTCAGTGAAACGTACAGCAGAGTTCGTATAGGTCAGTTTCTATTAGATGCGTTTCCAATTCACTCTGGGCTAAAGCAAGGAGATGCACTATCACCTTTACTTTTCAACTTTGCTCTAGAGTATGTCATTAGGAAAGTCCAGGTTAACAGAGAGGGTTTGGAATTGAACGGGTTACATCAGCCGCTTGTCTATGCGGATGACGTGAATATGTTAGGAGAAAATCCACAAACGATTAGGGAAAACACGGGAATTTTACTGGAAGCAAGTAAAGAGATAGGTTGGAAGTAAATCCCGAAAAGACTAAGTATATGATTATGTCTTGTGACGAGAATATTGTACGAAATGGAAATATAAAAATTGGAAATTTATCTTTCGAAGAGGTGGAGAAGTTCAAATATCTTGGAGCAACAGTAACAAATGTAAATGATACTCGGAAGGAAATTAAACACAGAATATATATGGGAAATGCCTGTTATTATTCGGTTGAGAAGCTTTTATCATCCAGTGTGCTGTCAAAAAATCTGAAAGTTAGAATTTATATAACAGTTATATTACCGGTCGTTCTTTATGGTTGTGAAACTTGGACTCTCACTCTGAGAGAGGAACATAGGTTAAGGGTGTTTGAGAATAAGGTGCTTAGGAAAATATTTGGGGCTAATAGGGATGAAGTTACAGGTGAATGGAGAAAGTTACACAACACAGAACTGCACGCATAGTATTCTTCACCTGACATAATTAGGAACATTAAATCCAAACGTTTGAGATGGGCAGGGCATGTAGCACGTATGGGCGAATCCAGAAATGCATATAGAGTGTTAGTTGAGAGGCCGGAGGGGAAAAGACCTTGGGGAGGCCGAGACGTAGATGGGAAGATAATATTAAAATGGATTTGAAGGAGGTGGGATATGATGATAGGGACTGGATTAATCTTGTTGTGAATAGGGACTGATGGAGGGCTTGTGTGACGGCGGCAATGAACTTCCGGGTTCCTTAAAAGCCATAAGTAAATAAGTAAGTAAGTATGTGTAATGTTGTTATATGCCCACCAACTTCTTATTATCGATTGGTGATGAGGTCGCTGCCATCGCTATAAATATGCAACGAGCTCAGTAGTTCGGACTCCTACCGTCGGTAATCGGAACTTGGTTGGCCTATACAGATCTATGTTATGAAAATATTCATATGTTTTATTTTGCAGTTCAATTTGTAGTATTCTGTGCTTCAAGAAGGATAACAGGACACCTGAAATGTCGCGATACCACTTTTTTCCCCATCATAACATCTACTTTTCATCAGAGAATGGAGGTAGTGTTTTGAATCTTTTATACCTTTTCACCAATGAAAGATTCCTCATATTTCAGTTTCACCTCGAATTTATCTGCTTCTGATATTTCTTTTGTAGATACGAGTAATTCTGAATTTCTTTACGATGTCCTCTGTCGAGAGTTGTAAGCTTGCATAAATCATATTCACTTCATCATGCGAATTATTTTCCCCAGTCTTGAGAAATATACAAGTTGCGACATAGTATCTTAGACTTTTTAATAACGATGAATTTAAATACTATTATAATCACAATCATGCCATGGTATGAAGGAAAATTTACACAACCTCGAGCGGGAATCGAGCCTGCGACTTCTCGCTCGAGGTTGTGTAATTTTTCTTTCATGCCATGGTATGATTGTGACTATAATAGTATTTAAATTCATTAATATGTCATATCAACGGACGTGTATACGTCACCAAACATCGTAAGATGATTACATTTTTAATAACCATGTCGTAGTGTTGAATTTGTTTCCTCACCTTGAAACACTTCTCCTTCATGTGCTGCAACTTTTAAATATGAACGTTGTGTAGGAAGTTGCTTCAGCCAGGTATGTCCCGCCCACTATCTTCAGTAACTGCTTTGGAATAAATTCTCGGGATACAAGGTCGGCTCCATTCATAGCTCAAGCAACATGTCTCTATTTATTGGTCCTGAAAAGTCTTCAGATGTCTTGAAATCTATTACAGGCAAAAGTCTCCCACGTTTCGTCTTCCACGAAATCGGTTCTCTCAGATGTTTTGTTGACAGCGCGGGCTATGAATGCATACAAAAATTATGGAAAAACATGCACCGGAACTTTTGAAAATATCTGCCAAAATATGTATGATAGCCGTACATAAATTTTACTATTGATTCTAGAAAGAATGCTGAATTGAATTTCATATAGTTCACTTAATTCAGATTATTAATCTTCATAAACAATTTATTTAGTTAATTGTTTCAACAAATCGAAAATATGCTGAAACATAATATCACACAGGTATAGGCCTACTTTCCTGGTAAACTAATGATGACAGTGGTCCTAAATTGTTGTCACATTTATCACCAATGATACATTATTGATCTCCTATTTTTTTTTTTTTGTTTATGTAGAAAATTTGAATTATCTTTTGCTTATGCTTTGGATATTTTTTTTATTTTCCATTATTATCTTGTAACGTCATGGAATATCATTCATTCATTCATTCATTTATTTTATTCCATAGATCTTACATGAGCAATGAAGCTTTAAGATGTGGAACATGTCAACATTTTACAATATTACAATTACAATTTTTACAAATTTTTATAGTTTTACAATTTAGTAATTTTCTACAATTTTTACAATGTTGTACAATTTTTTTACATTTTGGCGAGATGTAGTGAGATGAAATGATTTTATAATCTATAAATATGATACAGATTCGGAAGTTAAATTCTCTTCCCTTTTGAATTATATGTAAGGAGCGGATTTTTATGTGCTAAAAATTTTAAATATATTTACATTTTATGTGCTGAAAAGTACGAAAATATTTGCTAAAAATAAAAAAAATATATATATTTTTAAATATGACAAAAATACCTTACTTAGCTTGAAAAAAAAATTACTAGGTAGTTACTCACTAACCATACTTGAGTGCTAGTAGTTGGCCGAGAATTGCAGTGAACAACAAAGGTCATCTCCAAATTCTCCGTCATAAATCCATGCCGATTATCTCTGAACAACGACTTATACTGTGAAAACGATCTTTCCACATCACAGGACGTCAGACGTGCATATTTAAAGAGAGGAATGTCCCAAACACAAACACCGTCAATTTAACCTACAGACACACCCTCCAATACTTGAGCAACTTTACACATTTTTTTACATCCACTGTTTTTCGCAAACACATTCTGGAATTTGTCCCTTAGTAATTGCACTTCTGAACCTGATAGCGAGTCTAGTTTAATTTCCACGGCACGCACATCCCTGTTTCAGACAACAGGTTTTTGGATGTTTCGAGTTTTTTTATGGTGTCACACAAAAAAACTTAGATATGCTAATAGGAAAGCCAAATCGTTTTTTAAACAACCATCTTTCAATATATCTTGAAGGATAACGATTGACGAAGCCCGATAACAGGGAATCACAATAAGATATATTGCCGTACTTGATAGACATGAGTGAGAGGCAAGAGATTTGTTTAAATTAAATAATGTTCATACCCGAGCTCTTATCTGTTGTGTTTGACAAACAAAGCGTGGAATGAAATCATCTTCAGCAACAATAAACATTCCTAATTACGTGTTGCAAGATCTCTCCTCCTTGTCCATGTTAATTTATTCTCTAATAATAACATTGATATGCTGCCTAGCAGTTCTCAGAAATTGAGGCGATACTGTTACAAAAATGGATCACGGATACACCACACAGCGCTTAGAAACACGAAGCAACCAAGAATTCTTAAAAAGATAACGTACATCTAAGTGATATAATTGATTTAGTTTTAAAATATTTAAAAATTCTTGTAACAAATTATTTAAGTACCAAACTCCAAGATTTATTTATTTATAATATATTTCTTGAAAATATTTATTTACATATATTTTTTGTGAAAATATGTGCTTTTATGTGAAATAAAATTCGGATTTTAAACTTGAAACTTCATGTTCGGAATTTTTACTTACTTACTTACAAATGGCTTTTAAGGAACCCGAAGGTTCATTGCCGAACTCACATAAGCCCGCCATCGGTCCCTATCCTGTGCAAGATTAAGCCAGTCTCTATCATCATACCCCACCTCCCTCAAATCCATTTTAATATTATCCTCCCATCTACGTCTCGGCCTCCCTAAAGGTCTTTTTCCCTCCAGTCTCCCAACTAACACTCTATATGCATTTCTGGATTCGCCCATACGTGCTACATGCCCTGCCCATCTCAAACGTCTGGATTTTAAGTTCCTAATTATGTCAGGTGAAGAATACAATGCGTGCAGTTCTGTGTTGTGTAACTTTCTCCATTCTCCTGTAACTTCATCCCGCTTAGCCCCAAATATTTTCCTAAGCACCTTATTCTCAAACACCCTTAACCTATGTTCCTCTCTCAGAGTGAGAGTCCAAGTTTCACAACCATACAGGACAACCGGTAATATAACTGTTTTATAAATTCTAACTTTCAGATTTTTGGACAGCAGACTGGATGATAAGAGCTTCTCAACCGAATAATAACAGGCATTTCCCATATTTATTCTGCGTTTAATTTCCTCCCGAGTGTCATTTATATTTGTTACTGTTGCTCCAAGATATTTGAATTTTTCCACCTCTTCGAAGGATAAATCTCCAATATTTATATTTCCATTTCGTACAATATTCCCGTCACGAGACATAATCATATACTTTGTCTTTTCGGGATTTACTTCCAAACCGATCGCTTTACTTGCTTCAAGTAAAATTTCCGTGTTTTCCCTAACCGTTTGTGAATTTTTTCCTAACATATTCACGTCATCTGCATAGACAAGAAGCTGATGTAACCCGTTCAATTCCAAACCCTGCCTGTTGTCCTGAACTTTCCTAATGGCATATTCTAAAGCGAAGTTAAAAAGTAAAGGTGATAGTGCATCTCCCTGCTTTAGCCCGCAGTGAATTGGAAAAGGATCAGATAGAAACTGACCTATACGGACTCTGCTGTATGTTTCAATGAGACACATTTTAATTAATCGAACTAGTTTCTTGGGAATACCAAATTCAATAAGAATATCATATAATACTTCCCTCTTAACCGATTCATATGCCTTTTTGAAATCTATGAATAACTGATGTACTGTACCCTTATACTCCCATTTTTTCTCCATTATCTGCCGAATACAAAAATCTGATCAATATTCGATCTATTACGTCGAAAACCGCACTGATGATCCCCAATAATTTCATCTACGTACGGAGTTAATCTTCTCAAAAGAATATTGGACAAAATTTTGTACGACGTCAACAAAAGTGATATTCCTCGAAAGTTACCACAGTTGGTTTTGTCCCCCTTTTTAAAAATAGGTACAATTATGGACTCCTTCCATTGTTCTGGTACAATTTCCTTTTCCCAAATAGCAAGTACAAGTTTATAAATTTCGCTATATAATGCACTTCCACCCTCTTGTATTAATTCTGCTGGAATTTGATCGATACCTGGAGACTTGTACTTTTTCAAATTTTTTCGGAATTTTTAACTTTGTTAATTTATTGTGTTTTATCACACGCAAAAAGAATATTTAATTACATAGGAATCCGCTCCTTAATCATTTGTTCCAAGATGAATACACAGTCAGATCATGAAAAAACATTTAAGTGAAAGAAATGTTATTGAATGTAACTGTAATAAGTCTTGGGAAATTGTGGTTTGCAGATGAGAGCAAATATTTAGAATTTCTTAATTACTCTTGTGTTAAGCGTATAGAATTGAATGTGATTTGTTTTGACTTGCAGTAAATTTTTTACATGTTAGTCTGACAACTTACGAGCATAAAGTCCCATTCATAATGAAAATTAAACATAACCGTAACATAAACACAGAAGTTATGTTATGTTTTATTTAACGACGCTCGCAACTGCCGAGGTTATATCAGCGTCGCCGGATGTGCCGGAATTTTGTCCCGCAGGAGTTCTTTTACATGCCAGTAAATCTACTGACATGAGCCTGTCGCATTTAAGCACACTTAAATGCCATCGACCTGGCCCGGGATCGAACCCGCATCCTTGGGCATAGAAGGCCAGCGCTATACCAACTCGCCAACCAGGTGGACTAAACACAGAAGTTTGCGGCCAGGTTATCAAATGGGATCATTCACAATGATTCACATAAACATTGACATAAACATTACCGTAAGACGTTAACATGAAAGTTTGCAAACTCCAAACTTTTATGCTTATGCTTACGTGATTTGCAAACAGAACACAATCGTGGAGCGCTGAAGTATACGACAGAATATGAGGAAATGGCGTCGTTGTTATGTTTCCATGGTTAGCGGTTATGTTTATGTTCCCATCGTGAATGTTCTTGATTTTACCGTAACGTTTACATTTTTAAGTTAACGCTTACGTTATGTTTAATTTTCATTGTGAATGACCCTTAACACTGCTTCCAATTTCATGAACTTCCTATCTACAGGGACATCATTTTATTTTT
>NC_091117.1:225471876-225676876 GCF_040183065.1 Periplaneta americana
ATTAATCTTACACAGGATAGGGACCAATGGCGGGCTTATGTGAGGGCGGCAATGAACCTCCGGGTTCCTTAAAAGCGAGTAAGTAAGTAAGTAAGTAAGTAAGTACTTCTCTGACAAAAATTAATGATCTGAAGTTTAATATTTTACACATAACTTTAGTTATATTCTACTCGCAAAGGAAATTCTTTGCTCGCATTATAAATATATTAAGAAGGAAGCCATGTACAGGATTAATAATACAATGCGCTCTTATTCGTGAGCGGCGTCAATATTTCTCATGCGTTAACTAATAATGAGAGTCAGGTAATAATAACTTTGAAGGTTTCATCAATTATGAAGACGTCTTCCGTATTTCTCCAAGAAAGGCCTTATGTAAGTTATGAATAAGTTCAAAACTACCGCAATAAGGTAAGGTTGACGAGAAGTACGGAATAATTAAGTTGAGAACAAGGTTTCCTGACGACTGAACTCAACCGGCCAAGAGTCCTGTACACGTGTATTACAATTTCTCTCACAACAAATGTCTCATGCGACATGAAAAATTCCATTAGGGTCTGCAGTAGCACTAGATGTACCCACCTGCCTGTTTTACCACTCTTTTGCAGTAAAGATCTCCATATGTTTACGAAGTTGCAATTGTGTACCTTGAAGATGAAACGGTGGTTTTGAGATTAATGTTTCAAGTTAAGGCTGGTTCACAATAAACCAAGAACGGAAACGACAACGAGAACGAGAACGGAAATATTGTTAAAATAAAAGTATTTAAATGTAAGCATTCACAATTAGCTATTGTGAATGACCACATTTAAATACATTTAATTTAACATTGAATCCGTTCTCACTCTCGTTGTCGTTTCTGTTCCCGATTTATTGTGAACCAGCCTTTAAGCATACTAAGGGTCGATTTCACTAACATGTTACTAATCCATAATTATATAGGCCTAATTGTTATTTATTTTACAATTAATTTTGTTTTCAGATAAATCTAGTTCAATATAATAAAAGTTTAAATTTCAATCTATAAGATTTATTTATTTTGCAAATGTTATTATTTTTACACGCAATCAATAAGTACGTTTTCGACAGGATACAATTATTCAAATTTTTGAAAATTTATTAGCCACTTAATAACTCTTAGACATGTTAGGAGAAAATCCCCAAACGGTTAGGGAAAACACGGAAATTCTACTTGAAGCAAGTAAAGAGATAGGTTTGGAAGTAAATCCTGAAACGACTAAGTATATGATTATGTCTCGTGATCAGAATATTTTACGAAATGGAACTATAAAAGTTGGAGATTTATCCTTCGAAGTCGTGGAAAAATTCAAATATCTTGGAGCAACAGTAACAAATATAAATGACACTCGGGAGGAAATTAAACGCAGAATAAATATGGAAAATGCCTGTTATTATTCGGTTGAGCAGCTTTTGCCATCTAGTCTGCTGTCAAAAAATTTAAAAGTTAGAATATATAAAACAGTTATATTACCGGTTGTTCTGTATGGCTGTGAAACTTGGACTCTCACTTTGAGAGAGGAACAGAGATTGAGGGTTTTTGAGAATAAGGTTCTTAGGAAAATATTTGGGGCTAAAAGGGATGAAGTTACAGGAGAATGGAGAAAGTTACACAACGCAGAGCTGCACGCATTATAACCTTCACCTGACATAATTAGGAACATAAAATCCAGACGTTTGAGATGGGCAGGGTATGTAGCACGTATGGGCGAATCCAGAAATGTATATAGAGTGTTAGTTGGAAGGCCAGAGGGGAAAAGACCTTTGGGGAGGCCGAGACGTAGGTGGGAAGATAATATTAAAATGGTTTTGAGGGAGGTGGGATATGATGATAGAGACTGGATTAATCTTGCTCAGGATAGGGACCAATGGCGGGCTTATGTGAGGGCGGCAATGAACCTCCGGGTTCCATAAAAGCCAATAGGTAAGTATGTAATAGTACATTATGCAACGAGCCTATAATAGTAGTAATTAAGACGCGAGTATGTTTATTTATGAAACGAGCGCAAGCGAGTTTCATAATTTTCATACAAGCGTCTTAATTCCCATAATAGGCAAGTTTCATACGACTTTTTATGCTCGACCATATTTATAACTTGAAATTATTCAGAAGTATTCATGTTATGGTCACAGTCTACTATATACAGTGACGAAGCTTGAGTTTTGAGGGTGCTAGAAACAATAGACTGTGACGGTACTATTTTGCATTGCCTGTAATGAGGCGATATTAGCGATCCTAGTGCTGAGCAACTATCTACTGTTTGCATATTTACTATGTATTGAGGTTCGCTACTGTATATACTAGACTGTGTTATAGTTATGTAAGTGAGGAATGAACTGGCCTGAATTGTGAGATGTGCGCAGAAGCGAAAGTATTGATTTTTTCTGAAACACGAATGCCATTGACCTTGATAGTATCTAGAGAATAACATGAACATTAGGCTTGATATAACCTGGAAATTGATTTAGAATTGAAAAACGAGATGACAAATTGAGTTTATTTGAATATTATTTACAAATAACGCTAATTATTATAGTAACAGAACATAACCTTCTGCCACAGTATTGGATTTCCAGTCTCCTTGACTTTTCGCTAATTGTCTTTCGATTGCATATCCGAGAATAATCGATACCTGCGTTTTTATAATGTTACAATCAGTACAAAGGTGATTTTTCATTGGCTAAACAACTGAATTATAATGAATAGGTGTACTTTAATGAGGTGCATTAAAGGACTACTACCAGGTGTATAATTACTACATTTCGGCATGGTCGAGCAATATATGTTATATTTTACAGATTCAAGATTTGATGAATGAAGAACAGCCAAATGTATTGCTAAACAACTATTAACGATTAAATATCATGGCAACATACTACGACACATAAGATTTTATCAAATTTTATCAATTATCTATTGTTGATTTTATAACAAATGTTATTTAAATATAAAATGGATTTATATTATATCACCATTCTACTCATAATTCCCCGGTAATTAATCACAAATTTAACAATCAAGTCTTTTCCATCAATATTTTATTAATTTGCTGATATTCGTATTTCTGTTAATGACTTAATGCAGGAAATAATATGTAACACCTTTGCAATTTTAATTATTTTATATGAGTTTGTAACATGAGTTATGTGTACCAGATATCATATCGACTTTTCCAAATTTACATTTTCTGGAAATCTTTTTCAAAATAAATCTTTTTCATTAATAAGATATAACTGCATAAAACTCATGAAAGTCCATTTTGTCATGCATATTACTATGTACATTTTAAATTGTTCAAGGTTTAGATTTCGTGTTTCTTAACAATATCTGATGATGCCGAAAGGCATATACAATGTTATAGCAAATAAATATTTGCAAAATAGATCAATCTTATAGATTATTATAATTATTACTTAACTTAAATACGAAAGTTATATCATATTTAATTCGCTTGCATTTCACCAAACTAATACCCATTTAAAATAAAGTCTTAATTAAGTCATCACTGGTTTCGGAATCCTAGTAAAATAGTAATTTCGAAGGCCATGTGTCTTATTAATGTAAGCAATTACTTTTATAGTGAGTTCATTTGTAATATTACGACTATAAAATGTCATCATAAACAGAGGTAATCGTAACATTAAAATCATCGAAAACATGAAAACTGATGGGCAGAATTTATAAGAGAGGACGAAAGGTTGGAAATAAGTACAAATAGATTTCAATGCAGAAAAACCTCATCCCAATGTCTTCAGCAATATCGAAGACAAAACAGAATAATATGAAAGTAGATACAAGGAAGTATAACGCAACAAGCAAAATGGAAAGACTTTATGAATTTGCTCTATTCCAATAATGTAATATTAGGCCAACATGATAAATTTTTTATTAACATCATTTTAGTTGCCGTATTTCAGGCAACCGAAGATTGATTAAACCTGTTTTCAATGAATGTATAATTTAAATAATATTATGAAGTACTTAACTATCAGTTGCAAATTCTAAATCACATTCTGTACTATTCAAAATATACAATGCTGATGTTTTGGTTAGCCCAAACCGCAATTGCAAATATTTTTCGTCCATTATATTAAAATCTTTTCTTTCGGAAATTATCCTCATCCGTCTTGGTAAGACATCATCATTTTATAGTAATATGCGTTACAAGAGCGGTATGTTGAAGTTTTCATGTTCGAGAAAAAGTTTGAAAAAGGAAACGTAGTTGAGCTTTTTTTAATTTCCGAGAATTGAAAGAAAACATACCGCTCGTGTATCGTACATTATTTTGTGCGAATATCGTTTATTACATACCTGAAAGAGGAATTTCCAATTAGTTGCAAAGAAATCTCCATCTTGGCTTCTGTTCAATGACGGCAAATTTGTAAAACAAAAATATCTATCATCAACATTGTTGCTTTAAAATGTTTTCTGTGTTTACTATACTCCAGCAGGCCGTGATATAGCCTACGTCTGTCTTTTTATTCCCCCAGTCTATAAATGCGAACTTAAAACAAACGGTAAGGTTATGTAATGATTTATTTTTCATTTTAATATTTTAACAATATTATTTATATAACATATTGCAGTAATAACATCGGCATCTGGAATCTTGTTGATTTTTTCACGCTTCCTTAATGTTAATTGCATCACGAGTTGTAAAGTTTACTTAATTTTTGCAAATATTTAAAAACAATAATTAACAGTGCAATTTAGGTGAAATTGCAGTGGTAAGTTTCCAATTTATAATTGAGGACCGTTTTTGCAAAACCTGCTTACTGAAAAAAAAAAACTAAATTTTACAGGAGAGACTAAAAACTGAATGAAGACAAATAGGTTATAGGTGCAACCATCACATTTTGACACGCTATAATGAAGAGAAATAATTCAATTTTACTAAGATAACTTTAACATCGTGTAGAGACCTCTTTATGTTAACCAATCCACCAAAATCTCAATTTTGCAAATTTTGTAGTTAGCAAGTTTTGCAAAAACGGTCCTCAATTATTACTAGGCCTATATTGAGCGTCTCTAAAAATAATATGTTAAAAGCCTAAAGCAGTAAAATCAATATGTCACTTAAGCGGTAAAAAGAGGGAAATTGTTATGTGTGTTAGGTTGGGAATACTGAATGTGGAATTTTAGACTTTCGGCGGATAGGTTTTGTGCGGAAACCAAGCAAATACGCACGATCTCGCACAAAAACAGTTACGCTTCCTAGGGGAGTAACATGAAAAATATTAGTATGTAATAATATTGCTGGTACATATGAGCCGTTGAAAGCAGAAGTGATGTAAGTGAAAAATGGGTAATGAGGGTTAAAGTAAACATTCTGTAAAATACAGCGCAAAGTAGAAATTAATATTAAATTTATTTAAACTATTAATAGTCAGTGGATAGCAAGAACAACATATTAATTGCTACTTTGCGCTATATTTTACAGAATTTTTACTTTAAACCTCATTATCCAATTCTGACTTGTACCACTTCTGCTATGAACGGCTCATATATTGGATATCTGTAATACCGATCGAGATGTGATAGCGAGACGGTATTTGGCGAGATGAAGCCAAGGGTTAACCACAGATTACCTGACATTCGTCTTACTGTTGGGGAAAATCTCGAAAAAAAACTGAACGAGGTAATCAGTCCAGCCCCGAATGCAACTATGGATCAACATTCAAACGTGCTACCGCCTGAGCTAAGTCGGAAGCTCTATCTTATTTGTCTGTATTAGTGACGTCGTGTTGCGTCATGCAGTACTACGCACTAGCCACCCCCTCAGCCCAACGTAGTAACGACGAACTGAAGCAGCAGTTCGCACAAAATATCATGTCCATCTTTGTTCTCGCCATGATGAAAATTATTGTCGTTAATGCAGGATTAATTATTTAATTTGTGTTTTTTTTTTGTATTTGCTTTTTGTGTAGGGCTAAATTGCGTTTATTCACTTTATAATGTCCTAACATTACCACCGGATGTTTGCCCATTCGTAATGCAATAAACAGGGTAATTAATTCTGTAATTTGAGGCATAATATTACATATTTAACGACAAAATTTTCCATTTAATACAATCATGAAAGTGATAAAGTTTATAAAGATGATGATCTTCTTCGGATGAGTAATGCACTTTTGCGTATGAAGCGAAATCTGTGTGATCGGCCCTAATTGCGTGCAGTGCACAGGCTGCTGAGTGAACTGGGCCTGTTTGAGATTCCCGAGCTGCCTTTGAGCCACATAGGGTGGGGCTTGTTTACCACGCTAATTCATTATTCCCTCCGCACAGGAGAGTGGATCAGGCCCTGTGATTACTATTGTCAACATCATCATCTTGCTGTATGGCGCTTTGTGGTGGAGATGATGGGGGAAACCACTTTTCCCTTCCCATGCCACCTTAGATCGATAGTATGCGGCGGGCTGAGACGCTATTGACGCGTAGTCTCTCCCTCCCGCTCCTTATTTATGCCACAGATGCGGATAAGTCGTCTTTGTTAATTAAGGACGTGAACAACTTTGTACGAGACAGTGAAGTTTCTCGTTGCCACGTAAATCTAATTTTTACAAACATGTTACTTTTCTTAACTCAATTGCATTAATATTCAGTGAAGCGGACAAACGCATTCATTACGCTTGCGTGTCAAGAGGGACTCCTTATCAGAGAAAGTGCTCCGTGCTCGCTAAGCATCTGCAAAATATCTCAGGCACAGACTTTCATTTGACAGGCTTGCCGGATTGAAAACACAAAAATCGCGATTACCTACTTTTAAAAATTCAGGGAAATGTTTTCTTGGAATTTTAACTAATATTGCATCGTGCAACAAAGAAAAGATAATAATTGTGGTAAAGGAAATAAGATCAAATTTGATGGCTATGACAAATTCTATAATCATGGAACAAAAACGACATTTGTTTCAGACAAGAAAATTTATGAATACTACCACTAAGAAAATGGTGACAATGGCTATGGAGAATATGTGAAACACAATGAAAATGTCTATAATGAATATGGTGAAATCGTGGACAACAATGAAAAAGTCTACGATGAATATATGGAAAGCAATGGAAAAGTGTACGATGAATATGGGGAAAGCGTGGAACACTATAGAAAATTCTACAATGAATATGGGGAAAGCGTGGAAAACAATGGAAAAGTCTACAATGAATATATGGAAAGCAATGGAAAAGTGTGCGATGAATATGGGGAAAGCGTGGAAAACAATGAAAACGTCTACGATGAATATGTGTATGTATATGCGTATGTATTTAATCACACTGCAATGGGTTTATACCCGGTGGCAGTGGTAACTAATTACACTCAATAATGACAATAATAAACTTATTAATTAAAAATAAAATTAATAATAATACTAATAATTAATACTAACAATAATTTATAAAAATAATTTCGCTGTCAACTCACTCACTGCACTGGAACTACGACACATTTCACTGATTCTATCCTGATTTCACTAACACTTCAAAAACATTTCACTGTACAAATCTTTGCACTGCCACTATAAACTATAAAGCTTCACTGACAGGAACACGTTTCACTTACACAACACACTTCACTGACACAACATAATTCTTCACTGATACAACACTTCAATAACAAAATATCATTTACATCCTTTACATACTGTGTATAATTATCGTCTATTAGTAAAGTCCTTAAGCCTATTTTTAAATATATTTTTGGTTGTTGGTAAAGCCTTTAGTAAGTCTGCAGGTAAAGCATTCCAGTCCCTGATAGTACGATTGAGAAAAGAAAACTTTCCAATGTCCGTCCTCTGTCTTCTTTCCCTCAATTTATACGAGTGGTCGTTCCTTGAAGAGTAATTTGGCGGTTGCATATGGTGAAATCGTGGACAACAATGAAAAAGTCTACGATGAATATATGGAAAGCAATGGAAAAGTGTACGATGAATATGGGGAAAGCGTGGAACACAATAGAAAAGCCTATAACGGACATGAGGAAAGCGTAGAAAGCAATGGAAAATTGTACAATGAATATGCCGAAAGCGTGGAAAACAATGGAAAGCCTACAAAGGCCATGGGAAAGGTGTGTACAATAACAAAGGGTCCGATTATCACAAAGAAGAAGCGATGTTTGTTATAATCGGAAAGATTATTTATCCTAGCCCTGTGTTTCCGAATTTTAGAATAAAGTGCGCAAGATATTGTAATGTTGTATACTACTTTTACCACCACACCTGTCAGCAATGTGACTTTTATTCTTAATAATTCATCCTACAACAATTGGTATTCCACTCAACACAGCTACACAAAGTTGTTAATGCACTCCACACGACGAAAATGACAATACACTTGTATTATTGAGAAGAACAAATATGTACTCCTAATTTCAATTAATGTTCGCAAAGCACTAAGTGCAGAACAAAACTGTCAGTTCTCAGTTGACAATTCGCTTGCATTGGCTAGTTCTTCTAGCTCGCTGTTCAAGTTCACTGCACATCGAACTCAGATCCTCCGGATACGTCGCCGCTGTCCAAGACAAGACTTGAAGACTGACTGAAGACTGCTCGCGCTTTTATTACTAAGCCGTAACATCTCGAATCTTCGATTCGCGTGGCTTTCCGAACCTTCTAGATGTTCCCCCTGCTCTCTTCGCTCCGCACCGTCTCGTAGTTTTCTTTCCCCTCGCTCCGTGCCGCGCTACAGCGCCTACCGAAGCTCGAGTTTCGTTTTCCCGCTCCTTTCTCGCTGGATGCGCGCGCACACTCCCGAGGCAACCAGAATCTTCCGGGAGGGCGCCACAATACTGTATGTTGATATGGCGTTGTTACCAGAAGATGCAATGATAATGATGATAAAGGATAAGCTAATTGAGCTAAACGATAACCGTCAGCAGTATGGGATGAAGATAAAAGCAATCAAGACGAAGACCATTGTTATCGGAAGAAAAGTAAGTACGGTAAATGTACGAATACTAAATGAGGCAGTAGAGCAAGTGGACAGCTTCAAATACTTGGGGTGTACTATAAGCAGTAACATGAGCTGCTGCCAGGAAGTCAAAAGGAGGATAGCAATGGCCAAGGAAGCTTTTAATAGGAAAAGGTGCATTTTCTGTGAATCTTTGGAAAAGGAACAAAGGAAGAGACAAGTTAAGTACTTAGTGTGGAGTGTGGCATTGTATGGGGTAGAAACATGGGCATTACGACGAAATGAAGAGAAACGATTACATACATTTGAAATGTGGATATGGAGAAGAATGGAACGTGTGAAATGGACAGAGTAAGAAATGAAGCTGTGTTGGAAAGAGTCATTCATTCATTCATTCATTCATTCATTCATTCATTCATTCATTCATTCATTCATTCATTCATTCGTTCATTCATTTATTTTATTCCATAGATCTTACATGAGCAATGAAGCTTTAAGATGTGGAACAAGTCAGAATTTTACAATATTACAATTACAATTTTTACAAATTTTTACAGTTTTACAATTTATTAATTTTCTACAATTTTTACAATTTTGTGCAATTTTTTTACAATATTTTGGTGAGATGTAGTGAGATGAGCTGAGGTCCGAGGATTCGCCAAAAGATTACCTGGCATTTGCCTTTTGGTTGGGGAAAACCTCGGAAAAACCCAACCAGGTAATCAAATCAAAGGGGGGTAATCTAATCGAAGGAGTTGATGCCAAGGACTCGCCATAGACCATCCGGCTTCAGTCCAACGGCTGTGGAAAACCTCGGAAGAAACCAAAGACCAAAGGGGGATCCAACCCATGCCCGAACGCAGCTCCGGATCAGAGTGGGTGAAGAAAGAATACAGCTGAAAATGATCAGGAAAAGAAATAGGAACTAACTGGATCTCTGACAAGAATAAACTGCCTATTGGAAGGAAGAAACATTCTGGACAGAAGAGGATATCAGATGACAGACCATATTACTATGGAAAGTATGCGGAGACAAAGAGAGATGTGGAATAGAAGAAAGATTGGAGAATGCTGGGTTTGCACTGAAGGACGTGCTTTGGACAAAAAAGTATGAATAAATGAATATTAATGAAATGGTTTGACCTAACCAGAGGATCCCAGCTAGGTAATCAGTACACGCGGGAATCGAACCCACGCTCGAGCGCATCTCGAATCCCCCAGCAAACCTACTTCCGCTTGAGCTACGCCATGGTTGTCGATAGGCCTAGAATGAAAATTTATATTTTTCGAAGTGCTGAGAGAGATTTCTCCGAGATTGACCATCATTCATAGTTACATCTCTGTCAGATTTCAATGCTTTTCAGTTGATTTGACTATAATGTCAATACTTCAGACCTGAATAGCCATTTCAATGCTACTATTTTTGTTATTTCTTCATACACATTTATCTTTCCATCTCCTTCTCGAATATTCAGTACAATCGAACAAGTGACCTTAGACTCAGCGGTTTGGAACTATTAATCATTCCGCTTATATATCATTTGACGTCCCCACATTGTGCCCGATTCGTGACCTGCTCATATTACTCGCAATTGTAATTCATCATTACTTTTATCACTATAGTTCCTGGCCGAAACTTATTTGCGTAATCTCGTCTCCGATCTACGATATGTTCCACGGAGGGCTACGTCTCTATTTATGAGGTGTCACACGTTCAAAGCCACACAGAGGATACAATGAATTGGACATTCGTTTGACATTTTTATTCAACACATTTTTATTCAAATATTCGATAAACCAAATTTAAAATATTTTAAGTTCTTCTTTGACAGTATGACTGCCATTATAGCCAAAGGCCTAAAATTCAAACACAATCAGAGTTGTTAAATTTTTAAGAATTGTAATACTATTGATAGCATGACCTTCTCAGAAAACGAATGTCTGAGATCAACGGTAGCAACCAGAGTCCTGCATTGGAGTTAAATCGCTCGCTTGAACTCGGTCGAGTGTCGCACCCTCGAGTGAGATACGATCGGTCGTGATACGCTCGTAATAAATAGAATCACAGTACAAGGTCATCTCACCGACATGTCTTATCTTGAATAATTTCGAGGGAAAAATTGTTCCGGAGCCGGGTATCGAACCCGGGACCTTTGGTTTAACGTACCAACGCTCTACCACTGAGCTACTCGGGAACTCTAACCGACACCGATCCAATTTTTCCCTCTATATCCACAGACCTCAAAGTGGGCTGACAACCGTCAAGCAACCAACTTCGAGTGCACACTAACTCCGTGTGACTTAAATTGTGGTTTTCTGTTAACGAACAGTGACGTGTATTATGCAAATCAAGATTTCAGGTATAACTCCCTGTAAAGTTGATTTGAATAATTTCGAGGGAAAAATTGTTCCGGAGCGGGTATCGAACCCGGGACCTTTGGTTTAACGTACCAACGCTCTACCACTGAGCTACTCGGGAACCAAAGGTCCCGGGTTCGATACCCGGCTTCGGAACAATTTTTCCCTCGAAATTATTCAAATCAACTTTACAGGGAGTTATACCTGAAATCTTGATTTGCATGTCTTATCTTGTATGGAAGGCGACAGATAAGATACACATATGTTTTGCTCACACGGTAAAAATAAGGCTTTATTTTCTGCGTTTATGACAAACGTTTAATGGAACAGTCAATGGAACGTACCAAAACAGGAACATGAAGTTATAAATAAAATAGTATGAAAAACTTCGATGTACAGTTATTATTGCTAATGAATAATTATTCAATATTTGATTTACCACATACTGTATATAATATGATAGATCCATACATAGTATTCCGCCTATATACTGCGACAATGTAGAAACGTTTTACGAAATATTATTGATATAGCAGTAGATTAATAACAATATTAGTACAGAGATAACGTCACAGAAAATATAATAAAACGAATAATCATGCTGCACAATTATTACAGACGCAAAGATTTATACACTAATTATTAGAGATTATTATTATTATATTATTATTATTATTATTATTATTATTATTATTATTATTATTATTATTAGTAGTAGAAAACTTGATACAGTTCTTGCATTATCGTGATTGTGTTCTCCGTTTATAATAATTACATTTACATCCAATAACATCTATCAAAAACAAAATCACTCCTGTGTGGAAAAGAAAAACATTTAACTACAACATTTATATTACATTTTAAAGCAAGTTTTGTAGTTGTACTATGGAGAGGTTAGTTAAACACTGCAAAGTTTTGAAATGATAAACATCTGTGATGTTACTACACAGTTCATCACTGTAACAAGAACGAATGTCTAACGCTCGGCTTATACCGTTCGAGGATTTATCGCTCGTGACAATTTTACCTATCATTCATGTGCGCTACCTATCGCATTATACTATGAACTAGTTGGCGCTCGAGCGAAAACGTCCGATGCAGACCTCTGGTAGCAGCAGTAAATCTGTATACTTCACTTGATTTTATAACACGCAATAATCGTATACAAAACACGGAACGTGCTTGCTTAGGCGTGTGTCAAATTCGCTTCCGCTGCCTGTACTTGAAACACGTCGACTACATTCTGTCCGGCGTCGTATGTTCACCACAGACTAATACAAATATACCGGGCCCTAGTGATTATACAAGTGTTAAAAGAGTGTACCAAACAATGAAGAAAAAAACTGCAATGCTTGATGGGGGAGTATTATAATGCGAACTAATAGATTAATATACAGGGTCTTTTTAAGTGAACATAGTACTACGGAAACTTTAAATAAATTCATATGTTCATAAATAAGTGAGTGGTGTGTAATTTTATGTTCGAAAAATGTATAATATTTTGATTTCTAAGGAATCAAAACAAATCATATTATTATACATATGAGCAGCTTAATATTGTGACAGCGACGTGAGAATCGAACTCACGACCAGCGTCCCGCATGAAAGCAGATCGCACAGGCTCCACGGAACATTGAGTGACGTCGCGCGGTGGAGAGAAGAGAGAGGGTGTATTACGTCACGCGACGAGTCTGCGCGCGCAGCTGCTATTTAACGCAGTGAATGTGGAACGACCTTCTCGACTATTCCAGACGTCTGTCGATGTAGAGATATCGAGATAATTCTCTACACACCTGTAGAAGGTTCTCGCAACTATGATTTTGCTATAAAAGAGCAGGCGCCAGCGAACTAGACAGAGTTTCCAGTTTTCAGTTATTCAGTCAGTGAGAAAGCCAGAGCAAGCAAGCCAGCCGGAGTTCGACTCGAGTGTGCGTCCGCATCTGCGTCAGCATCCGAAGGCCTGAGTTCGAGTGCAGTGGACCGCAGTTGGAGGGACCTGAGTTCGAGTGCAGTGGACCGCAGTTGGAGGGACCCGAGTTCGAGTACAGTGAACTGTCTCTGAAGGTCTGTGGTTCGAGATACCGTGAACTTGAGTGACTGAGATAGAAGAACTGTGAACTGAGAACTGGTAGTTCTGATTTGTAAATAGTGCTTTGTAAATATTAGTTAAGATTAACAGTTCATTGTTGTGCGTAATAGTCCAAGTAAATTGTCATTGTCGTCGGTGGAGTGCTATAACGAATACTGTGTTGAATGAAGATCCAATTGTTGACGAGAGCGTTTAAGGTGAATTGTGGAAAGGAATTATTTTTGTGGCGAATAAATTACATTGTTGTTACAATAAAATTTACAATATCAAAGGCGGACATCTGACCTTCAGATGAAATTTAGATAATATGGATTCTTATACATTTTTTCATGCTTTTTTCAGCTATGGTGAAACTATGTACAAACTCTAACAGTACATTTATAAAAATAAATTGTTTTAAAATACTACAAAGAACAGTGTGAAACAATAAAGTGCTTCTAGATCAAAACTATGGAGACGACAGATGTCCGTCTTTGATATTAAACTACTCATATATATTGGTAATTATGCTGAACTGTAATAAATGTGTATTGCATTCAACAAGTAAATAAAAAAAAAAATGTGTACTATCGGACAATAAAGCTGGTAGGACGTGCAGATGAAACAGGTGTGTGGATGTGTATGAGAGGATGGTGCATGTATATGTGGACGAAATGAGACCTATTGAATTGGACATAATAAAGACTGAATAAATAATTTAATTATTTTTTCCCCCGAAGTTTCAATATGCCAGTTACCAAATAAATTGGGTATTCATCTGTCGCAATTATATTCACAAGGCGTATAGATCAAGTCATTACGAGGACACTTTGACAAAATAATAACGTTTGGTATGGTGCATTAATTGAACTTCACAAACTTTGAATGCTTTAAACAGAATTTGCTTGTTTCTTTCCGGTTGGTTTTCTTGTTTCTCTCCCTCTGTATTCAGTTCGATTTTCTTGGTTTCTTCATTTGGTTATTTCTCAATTAGTTGTGTATTACTTTTCATACTTGTTAATTTTTGTATTACTTTAGTTTGCCTCTTCTGTATGTTTCTCTTCGCTTAGTTTTGTTTAATTTTCAAGAAGTTTGTCTCTTGTTCTGTTAGTTTGTAATTAATTGATGAACTAGTGGACTTACTCGTGTTAATTATGTGAGATCTGTCCGGCTTACAGCTGTTTCAGTGCTTCACGCACCATCCTCAGAGCCTACTAGATCTCGGCGTCATCTCGAACTTCTCTGCCTGTTATGTGGGTGTGTTTGATTGTTGAAAGGTGTTGAAGAGTGGAGTCAAATAGTGTGTGTGTACTGAAATTGATCTGTGTGTTGAGAATTTGATCGGGGTGTGTTTTAGTGTGTTTGTATATTTCGTATTGTTCCAGTGTGTTGAGTTTTTGGTTCTTGGGTTGTATGTGTAGGATTTCCATGTCCGTATTTATGCTATTGTATGTATGCTTAGCATTGGTTATGTGATCGGCGTATGTAGATGTATTGTGTCCTCTGGTTATTGCTTTCTTTCATTAATCAGGTAATCTTGTCGTACTTTAATTTTTATTGTAATTGTAATTGTAAATTTAATATTAATTGTAATTTTATTCTTCATATTATAGTTGTAATCCCCTGCTAGAGGGGCAGAGAAGGCCTGACGGCCTTATCTCTACCAGATTAAATGAATAAATACTACTACTACTACTTCTACTAATACTACTACTACTACTACTAATACTACTACTATTACTACTACTACTACTAATACTACTACTACTACTACTAGTACTACTACAGTCTGCGTACAATTGCATTTCGGTTCTCTGGCTAATTTGCTCTTCCTTGAGCTGTAGGCCTATCTGTTTGCTTTTTTCGTTGGTTGTGTTTGTTTAGCCTTTTTCACGCTGGTCCTCCCATTCTCTAGTTCTCCAGTTTTATTGTTCCTTGTATACCCAACTTATATTTACTTCTTTTGTTAAGTAGCTATAGAAGGCAATGCTATGTGAGTGACGATATATTTTTAATTCAGCATAGTTTATCCAGAACGTAATATTTGCAATCAATTTTTAAATATTCTGAGTAAACTTTTCTTAATTATAAATAAGAGAGCACACCGTTGGTCGAACATCTTGTACTGGCTGTGATGATCACGCGCATGCGTACGCAGGCTACATGCAGACGCTCATACAAAAGAAGACAAAAGCTAATAGTCGGCGGTATATAAAAGCGACAGCATGAAAGAGGCTGTGTAAAAAATGGGTTACACTACAAATAAAACTGACTATAAAATAAAAAAAAACCTCGCTTCTTCTCTCCTCACGTTCCTTTTTTACTCCTTTCGTTTTAATTCACTATTCTCTCGTTTTATATTTAACAGTGGCGTTACTTGAATTAATATATCCTTGCGTCATATTTCTACCAAAAATATGAATCCGAGAATGTTTTTGCATGAAAATTTTCATTTTTCTTTCTGAAATCAATAAACCTGAAATTTCCTTCTGATAGCAACTATAACTTACTTACTCACTGGCTTTTAAGGAACCCGGAGGTTCATTGCCGCCCTCACATAAGCCCGCCATTGGTCCCTATCCTGAGAAAGATTAATCCATTCTCTATCATCATATCCCACCTCCCTCAAATCCATTTTAATATTATCTTCCCATCTATGTCTCGGCCTCCCTAAAGGTCTTTTTCCCTCCGGCCCCCCAACTAACACTCTATTTGCATTTATGGATTCGCCCATACGTGCTACATGCCCTGCCCATCTCAAACGTCTGCATTTAATGTTCCTAACTATGTCAGGTGAAGAATACAATGCGTGCAGTTCTTTGTTGTGTAACTTTCTCCATTCTCCTGTAACTTCATCTCTCTTAGCCCCAAATATTTTCCTAAGCACCCTTAACCTATGTTCCTCTCTCAAAGTGAGAGTCCAAGTTTCACAACCATAAAGAACAACCGGTAATATAACTGTTTTATAAATTCTAACTTTAAAATTTTTTGATAGCAGACTAGATGATAAAAGCTTCTCAACCGAATAATAACAGGCATTTCCCATATTTATTCTGTGTTTAATTTCCTCCCGAGTAGGCCCTATCATTTATATTTTTTACTGAACTTCTCCACCTCTTCAAAAGATAAATTTACAATTTTTATATTTCCATTTCGTACAATATTCTGGTCACGAGACATAATCATATACTTTGTCTTTTCGGGATTTACTTCCAAACCTATCTCTTTACTTGCTTCCAGTAAAATTCCCGTGTTTTCCCTAATCGTTTGTGGATTTTCTCCTAACATATTGACGTCATCCCCAATACTAATTTAATACTTTCACAGCACTGCAATCCTTTTATATTACAAAATGTTGTTTCACGAAGAATAACTCATCATTTTGTCAGTACGCATATCACTTGTTTTGCAAATATTTAGTTTATTGTCAAGTTCCGAATGATATTGCCTTTTATAATTTATGATCTTGAACTATTATTCAAGAGGCGACCATTATATTAAATCATTTTTAAGTATGAATTTAATAAAAACATGAATTTTCATCTTCTGAACTACACATAAAATAGAAGGTGCGGCAAAGGACTTGGACTGTTTACTGAGCATAATGGGGGGTTATGGATATCGATCGATAGTCGTTTGTTAGCATTTTTGATGTCATTTTGTGTAACCATGGAGACGTGGAGTGCGAAGCATCGTGATTTTATCGTCGAGACATTTTTCAACATTAATATATTTGTTCTAATATAGCTTACATAACCACTGTTATATCCATTTGAAAATCATCCAACGCCCTCGCTGCACCTTGTATTTTCTTAGTATGTTATTTATGACGCTTTATCAAATCTTAGGTTATTTAGCGTCTGAATGAGATGAAGGTGATAATGCCAGTGAAATGAGTCCGGGGTCCAGCACCGAAATTTACCCAGCATTTGCTCATATTGGGTTGAGGGAAAACCCTGTAAATAACCTCAACCAGGTAATTTTCCCTGACCGGAAAGGAACCCGGGCCACCTGATTTCGTGACCAGACACGCTAACGTTACTCCACAGGTGTGGACCGCACCTTGTATATGGTTTGTAACTCTGATATGGATATTCAAATATAAACTTTTCACTGACATTCATCTCGTGTACGTTGCTATATTTGTGAATCATTTTTCCGCAAAAGCGTTGCCCAGGGCGCAGCAAATTGGAGGTAGATCTATGTTGCACTCCATGCTGTGGATATTAGTTACTAATACTACATTAAAACTACAAACTACCATTATCATACCACCACTACTACGATTCTTAAGGGAAGACTCCACTGAAAATCATGAACATTTTTCCAAATTTGTTTAGCTATTTCACTCATTCAGAATTGATATTTTCATACCCAAATGGATTCAGCTCAATTCTGATTACAAATACTCGTATGTTTACACTTTTTACATTAAGGCTGGGAGGGGGCGTGGAATTTAAAGAGCTGTCAAAATTGCTTTTCATCGAAGAATTCTTTTTTAAAATTTCTGATTACAAATCTAGTAACTTTTTGTTGGCTCACTGAAGTTACTAGATTAATGTAGCGGAGGAGAATATTAATTTACATAAATATTCGTTTTATTTTCAAATCTATTTTTCAGAGTTCATTTTTGTTGATTCAACACCAACTTTCTTATGCCTAATATTAATCAATCTGGATGAAATTTTTACTGCAAGTATTTATGAGGTAGCTGCATGTTTCTATGCATTTATTTTGTGAGAAATGCTGCTAGTTTATTTTATTAATATTTTTCTTAATGCTGCTAGTTTATTTTATTAATATTTTTCTTAATGCTGCTAGTTTATTTTATTAATATTTTTCTTAACGCTGCTAGTTTATTTTATTAATATTTTTCTTAATGCTGCTAGTTTATTTTATTAATATTTTTCTTAACGTTGGTAGTTTATTTTATTAATATTTTTCTTAATGCTGCTAGTTTATTTTATTAATATTTTTCTTAATGCTGCTAGTTTATTTTATTAATATTTTTCTTAATGCTGCTAGTTTATTTTATTAATATTTTTCTTAATGCTGCTAGTTTATTTTATTAATATTTTTCTTAATGCTGCTAGTTTATTTTATTAATATTTTTCTTAATGCTGCTAGTTTATTTTATTAATATTTTTCTTAATGCTGCTAGTTTATTTTATTAATATTTTTCTTAATAAAATAAACTAGCAGCATTTCTCACAAAATAAATGCATAGAAACATGCAGCTACCTCATAAATACTTGCAGTAAAAATTTCATCCAAATTGATTAGTATTTGGCATAAGAAAGTTGGTGTTGAATCAACAAAAATGAACACACAAAAATAGATTTGAAAATAAAATGAATATTTATGTAAATTAATATTCTCCTCCGCTACATTCATCTAGTAACTTCAGGGAGCCAACAAAAAGTTACTAGATTTGTAATCAGAAATTTTAAAAAAGAATTCTTCGATGAAAAACAATTTTGACAGCTCTTTAAATTCCACGCCGCCTTCCAGCCTTAATTTAAAAAGTGTAAACATACGAGTATTTGTAATCAGAATTGAGCTGAATCCATTTGGGTATGAAAATATAAATTCTGAATAAGTGAAATAGCAAAAAAAATTTGGAAAAATTTTCATGATTTTCAGTGGAGTCTTCCCTTAATATTCGAATAAGAATTATAGTGTGTGTGTGTGGGGGGGGGGGAGGTAATAACGTGCTTGCATAATAAAATATGTTTCGTAGGCTTTATCAAGGCTTGTAATCAAATGAAACTCGTTGCACGGGAAAACACTCTATTGTAAGAAAGTTCTTGGAAATAAATTTTATTCAATTCCTTCTAGTGGAAGATGCAGAAAGTTAAGCGATGAGTCCGCTAACGGGGAGAGACAAGCGCTATTCTTATTTCATGAGATTAATGTTACCCTCTTATTTCATATAAACGTATTTTATGTCTTTAGTAACATTGCGCTGCCGGAGAATGGAATACAATTATTCAGAATTTCATTACCCGCTCTCTGGAAACAAGACACAAGTGGACGCCACTTTTATCACGGCGTTTTGTTTCATCCAGAACCCCACATCATAAATTGAAGATTATTATTAAATTTACGTCTCCTTTCATACATAAATACATCTTTCAATTACGTCCTAAATTTTAATATAACTCACGATGAGAATTATGAATTCTTCTTTCAGGATGCTAAATGCATTTTTTATCTTATTAGAATAAAGTTTTGTTCTTAGGGAAGTAACAATTTTCTATACTTGCTTTCTTTTAGAACAGAAAATAATTTCTTCCCAGTGTTTGTAATTCTAAAAATTCAGCTTGGGCAAGACTGAGTGGACAGAAGACAAGTTGCTGAAAAGTAGATGAAAACCGGTAACTGTAGAACGCTTTCAGAATTAATGTAGTTTTTATGAAGTTTCTTAACATTTCAAAGACGAGTCTACTATTATACAGGGTGGAAGTGAAATAATCCCGCAAATCTTCAGAGTGAATAGCTCATGTTGAATGTAACAAAAAAGTGTAATACCATATTGGTGGAAAGTTCATAGTTCTCTCAGAAAAAAAAAAAAAAAAAAAAAAAAAAAAAACGTTTCTTCCTAAAAGTTTAACACCCTCCTATTCAGTAACTATTGTAAGTACGATCGTGATTTTTATCCATATCAATAGAAAATTTAATAAAGAAGCATTTATCTCTCTGGCGTATTTCACTAGCATAGGCGGTTTTCGTATAAATTAATTTAAAAACCACTAATTTGAAGCCATTGACTCAACTCTCTAATAACCGTGTAACTGAACACAAAAGTAATGCAGGTTTTCTATTCCTTTAAGTGTACCTTAGCACCTTTCACTTCCATCCTGTACACACTGATAGTCAAAGCTCTCGGACAGGGAGTCATTTTATTAATATTCAAGTAATTTGTAATGACTATTACACTTTTACTACGTCATATTACTTTTGACCAATAAAACGATGCGAAAGGACGTGTTTCAATCAATCATGGCTGTTTACCGCTATAATTTTATCACTTCCCTAGTATATCTTTGTTTTATCACTTCCCTAGTATTTTATTATATTTTATTTTATTTATTTTGCTAATAATTGTAACATAAGATACAATACATACAGAAAAAACTTTAGCTCACCCCTGAAAGAGTACAACTCGTGCTCAGGGGCGGATTCCTGAATTGAAATTAATAAATATATAATACATAAAATTTGTTTGTTTTTATCACTTCCCTAACATTTGTTTGTTTTTATCACTTCCCTAGCATTTGTTTCTTTTTTTTTGCCAACATTTCAAAAAGCAAATTCTTTACGGTACTATAAAACATGTTTGCGATCGTGATTTGTTTCCCGCATAGATACTCAATTGAAAATGGCGGCTCGTTCAAACTTTTTTTGGTGAAGTAAGAGAGCCTAAGTGAAATGGAATTTTAGTAAACAAATTAAGATTTTATTTTATTAGAATACTTTATTTCTTCTAATCTTTATATACTTTCTTCTAATCGTGTAATAGTCTATTAAATCCCACTCGAGTTTTGATTTTCTCTACATAAACCAGAACCTCTAGTGAGATTACTGTTGATAAAATATATTATAATGTGTTTTTATCGTATGATGAACATTTCAATATCATTGTTGAGAAACTAAACACATTAGAACAATATGAAATATACAGACACACAAAAACACACCCCAACGAAATTCTCAACACACAACTCAATTTCAGAACACACACTCTTTGACTCCACTTTACACCACACGAACACACCCTCACAGGAAACAAAACAAGAGGCGCCAAGACCAACAACGACCAGTTCTGAAGATGACCCATAATAGGTCGAAACTTGCAAACGAGGTACGTTAGAATTTAACACAAGAAAGTCTTATCATACATATTCCGATTATTTATTTATTGTAGATATGTTATAGGCTTGCATTACGAATAGGTTAGCTGTGGGAGCTGCAAATACAGATGTTGGGATTAACTATATTTACAAAAAAAAAAAAAAAAAATCCGTAGCCTCCGGCGTAGCTCAGTCGGCTAAGGTGCTTGCCTGTCGATCCAGAGTTGAGCTCGGGCGCGAGTTCGATTCCCGCTTGGGCTGATTAGTTCGGTTTTTTCCGAGCTTTTCCCCAAACATAAAGCGAATGTAAAGTGATCTATGGTGAATTCTCGCCCTCATTTCGTCAAATAGCATCTCCCTATCACAAATCCTATCAACACTAAATAACCTTGTAGGGAATATTTTTTACAGTATAATATTCTCACTGTTTATGGTATATATATTTTTAACGTTTTACAACTAATTTATAAAAACCTGTCTGATTTTCACCAAAATAGTGACTTTCATACTTATGATACTCGTAACAAAAATAGTTTAACTATTCCAGTACACCATCTTACAAATTTTAGCAGAACCTATATGATCTTTGGTATCAAAATTTAGAATAGTTTTCCTGGGGACATCAAATTTACAAAAAATACTCATTAATTCAGGAATTATATAAAAATGAAGTCGACCTGGTTGGCAAGTTGGTATAGCGCTAGCCTTCTATGCCCAAGGTTGCGGGTTCGATCCCGGGCCAGGTCGATGGCATTTAATTGTGCTTAAATGCGACAGGCTCATGTCAGTAGATTTACTGGCATGTAAAAGAACTCCTGAGGGACAAAATTCCGGCACATTCGGCGACGCTGATATAACCTCTGCAGTTGCGAGCGTCGTTAAATAAAACATAACATTTAACACTGTTATAAAAATGAAATTAATAAATTTGTGTCCCTACAATTTAGAGCATACCTGCACAAACAGCGCTCAACGAGCGCGCGCGCTCCTTCAGAGCGGGAGAGCTATGTTTACCGCTCGCCGAAACGGAGAGGAAGATACTTCAGAATGACATAGACTTGCTGTAGGTAGAGGAGAGGGAAACGACCACTCAGCTATCTAGTGGAGTGCAGTGTGTAGGCCTATTCTCAGTAACTGTTTCACGTTGCTTACCTACTGCTACAGTACAGTATGGAGGAATCTAAAAGACGGAACATAACATTTAACATTTAACGATTTACAGCTCGAACTTATTGATCTTCAATGTGACCTAAGGGCCAAAGATCGTTTGAGTAATACTACTAGCCTGGTTGAGTTTTACAAGACTAAACATTAGCAATAATATCCACGACTACACAGGCTGGCTGTGAAAATGATTGCTATGTTTGGCTCAACATTTATATTTGTAAGCAACTGTTTTCTATAATCAACTTTAATAAAGGCAGACATCGAACATCTGTAACTGAAGTTTCATTACGATCAGTAGGCTACTGTTCCTTTCAGCTGCCAACAGCATAAAACCTCGTTTTGATGTACTGATAAATAAAAATATAACAAAATGATATTGTACATTTAAGTAGTTATAGAATTTCTATTACTTCTGTAAAATAAATATTTCTTTATTAATTAATAATAGTCCAAGATAGTTTTGCAAACACTGAACGGGAATTCATTTCATAAACACTCTTACTAGTACTGTACTTCCTTTTGTGTATATTTTGTACGAGATCACCCCTTCTTCCAGTCCACCTTTATACAGAGCGCAGCTAATATCTGCATTCCGCTCATGAGCTGTGAGCCGGCTCGGAGAGCGCAAACCTTGTGCAGGCCTGATTTAGAGGATACACGCATGGGCCCTTGAAATGAATTTTGTTTTCTATATTTGACATATTTTAAATTTAATTTAATGTATATATTTTACCATTTCTATGCATATATTATGCCTTCAACAATAAAGTTCTATGTATCTAACCGAATAGTTGATACAGCGTCGTTAAATAACCAACTAAAAATCACTAGAAAACCGCTGTCATCTATTCACAGTTCGGGCGTAGTTTGTGTTGTAGGAAAGCATTTTCTATATCTCGACAAACGCATTACCTAGTTCCAGCTGTAGTGTGTTATGGGGCTTAGAATACGACGAACTATGTACCTATACGAAATATTTTCGGGAGGGGAATGATAGAGAAGCCCCCTAAATAACGCAGCTCCGTGTGAAATCTAATTTTATATAAGGTGCTGATGGACTGTATAACTATAGGCTGTTGTGTCCGACCGTGTATGTAATTAACCAATGACCCGTACCTAATTCTGCTCTCCAAGCGGATAATGTGTGTTGATGCTTCTGATTTTTCAAGAGTAATGTTCAGTGGTTTTCTGATATGTAGACCCCATAACTTTCATAATTATCATTTTATGACATTCCAGATTAACAATTTAACGAAATGAGACCATTTGAATTTACATCTATTATGCATCAATTATTAAATATCAAAATATGATGTTAGTGCTACATGCATTTTTAGCTTCCTTGTTAAAACAGGTGCAACTAAATATTTTCTCATTCTTCTCCACTTCATGGGCGTGTTCTGAGTTCACAATTGATCTCGTCAACGCTTTTTTTATCTTTCCAGATCTCTCACTCCCATTGGTTTGCATTCAAAAGGTAATTTGGGAGAAGAACTTGGCATAATACTTATTTTAGCGCAAGTAATGGTTTAAAATTAATAAAAGCATGGGTTGATTCGAACATAGTTTCTCTTAACACTGCTAAAACTACAGTTATTCCTTTTTTATTAACTAATACTTACTTACTTACTGGCTTTTAAGGAACCCGAAGGTTCATTGCCGCCCTCACATAAGCCCGCCATTGGTCCCTATCCTGTGCAAGATTAATCCAGTCTCTATCATCATATCCCATCTCCCTCAAATCAATTTTAATATTATCCTCCCATCTACATCTTGGCCTCCCCGAAGGTCTTTTTCCCTCCGGCCTCCCAACTAACACTCTATATACATTTCTGGATTCGCCCATACGTGCTACATGCCCTGCCCATCTCAAGCGTCTGGATTTAATGTTCTTAATTATGTCAGGTGAAGAATACAATGCGTGCAGTTCTGTGTTGTGTAACTTTCTCCATTCTCCTGTAACTTCATCCCTCTTGGCCCCAAATATTTTCCTAAGAATCATATTCTCAAACACCCTTAGTCTCTGTTCCTCTCTCAAAGTAAGAGTCCAAGTTTCACAACCGGTAATATAACAGTTTTATAAATTCTAACTTTCAGATTTTTTGACAGTAGACTAGATGACAAAAGCTTCTCAATCGAATAATAACACGCATTTCCCCTTAAAATAAGTTTTTAATTTAAACTTTTTTTTTCATAAATTCACTACATGCCTGTGATTAGGTGCACTCTATTCACTTAGTATAACACATATTGAATTGAAATTTTAGCCACTTCTGCTCATAGTTACTAAAACACACCTTACAAAAATTAGTAATATATCTGTAATATTTTGGGCATAAAGTTTATAGCAATCTTCACTGTCAAAAAATTTGTTTGACGGTGGACATTGATACTGTCAATGCTGCCTGGCGCCATCTATAGGGTTGTATTGATATAAAAACGATAATACTATAGTATGTATTAGGTATTATACAGTGTCTTTATTCTTTAATCTCTTCGGAAGTTGATTTATTATTGATAGGATTTAAAGATTGTGTCATGCATTTTTTTCTGTATATATCAGGCTGTAATATGACTTTATTTTTCTAGAATTTTATCAATAATTCAAACGAAATTTCATTAACAAAAATGTAAAAAAAAACAAACAAACAAAATAGACCCTGTATAATTAGTTGAAATACATAACATGAATACACAGAAAATTAATAAATACACAAGAGCTATGGGCATTATAAATAGTGTGATGAAACCATCCTTGGTTCAGAAACACACCCGCATACGTCTCTACAACACATTGGCACGACCGATGCTCAGCTATGGCAGAGAAGCATGGACCCTGAGGAAAGCAGATAAAAGCAGAATAACGGCCTGTGAAATGCGATTCATGCGAAGAACAGCGGGCTATACTAAATGGGATCTGAAAAGAAATTGTGAAAATTAGAAGGAACTAAAAACTGAACCAGTTTTAGATTACATTGTTCAATATCAGTCTAATTGGAAACATCATTTTGAAAGAATGAGTAATAGTAGACTCCCAAAGGCAATTTATGATTATGTACCACATGGCCAAAGATCTGTGTGTCGTCCTGCTAAGAGATGGCGTGAAAATTTTATGTGAGACCGTAACAGGCCTTGTGGCCTAACACTTGTCAGGCAGAAGAAGAAGAAGAAGAAGAAGTACAAATTATACAATAGCTTTATTCTTTACTCTCTTCGGAAGTTTATTTGTTATTGTTAGGATTTAAACATTTTTATCGTGCATTTTCTCTGTATGCATCAGGCTGTAATATGGCATTATTTTTCCAGACTTTTATCAATAATTAAAAGAAAATTTCATTAACAAAAATGTAAAAAGAAATAAAACTTTAGGCCCTGTATAATTAGTTGAAATACATAAAACGAATAAAATCAGTTGTATTACAAATTGAATTATTTCAAATGTGTAGTCACGTTAAGGTAGTATCACAATCTAGTATATACAGTCGCGAAGCTTGGGGTGATTTTTTGCATTTCTCGCTATAGTTGCTAGCCGCTTCGAGCGCTGTATGCACTAGGAACAATAGACTGTGTCACTGCCATCGTGATCTAATACAGGCCGTAAGGCAGGCCATGTGACTCGCTTAACCCGATCACGAAGGGCGGCGTTTCAACCATATAAATTAATATTGGAATGCATAAAAAGTAACATATATTTCTCTAAAATGTAGTGTAATTGCATTAATAAAATTTAAAACAATGATTATGAGACACTTCAAACATAATTCCTTGCGAGTTAAGGTGTAATATTATTTTTGGTGTGAAAATTACCTTGTTAGTATGTGTAATAGACCTACCTGCCTTTATTTCGATTAAATATTGCAAAATTATTGTACATTCATTTATGCACGATTCAATAATTTTCAGTTGCACCGCACGAATATTTAGATATGTTGAAATTATAGGTTATGTTTACTGTACCAGTTGCCCATTTCTGTCTAATTTTAGTGGTCTCCAATGCCCTGCCATTCATGTGGAAATTTATTTATTTCAGTAGGTTATTTTACGACGCTTTATCAACATCTTAGGTTATTTAGCGTCTGAATGATATGAAGGTGATAATGCCGGTGAAATGAGTCCGGGGTCCAACACCGAAAGTTACCCAGCATTTGCTCACATTGGGTTGAGGGAAAACCCCGGAAAAAACCTCAACCAGGTAACTTGCCCCGACCTGGTTTCGCAGCCAGACGCGCTGACCGTTACTCCACAGGCGTGGACTTCATGTGGAAATATTATAGGTTGTGTTTACTATATCTTATATTCCTAAATTCGCAATTATACATTATAATTAAGCATAATGTCATGTATGATACTCCGCACATTCTATTTGTCTGTATTTTAATACTACAACTGAGTACTGAATTATTGTATTTATCTACGAAGAGACGAAGTAACAATCGTACGTACACTAATTTCATAAGAGAGGTATGGTAAATGTTCTGTCTTTATCAAGGAAGGTAGATGTGCTATATTAAAATCACAATATAAATTCTTTTTTATTAAACCTCAAAATAGCTTCCATTCTAAACTTAAAATGTTGATGCGAAAAAATTATGTTAACATGTAAAATTCTCTTCACATTAAAATAACACAGTTTCGTAATTATTTCTGCAACATATTATGCAACAAGAAGTAAAGGGAACTTATGGACACATTACACTAAATAAAACTTAGCTATGACACGCAATAAAGTTATAATATAATATTTCACTGAGCTCCATACACTGAAATAGAAAACCCGAAGAAACATTACGGCCTGGTCTAGATCGAAAAGGCATTGACTGTGCCGTATTTCGCATTGTTGTGAAAAGTTGTGTAAACTGTGAAATGTTCGTTATCAGTTGTAATAACTGTAAATGGCTAAAATACAATAATTTGAGTAATAATAAGGGACAAGGAGACGTTTGTTGCACTATAAATTCTAAGAAAAAGACGTCGGAGTTATCCTTCCGAAAGATCCAGGAAGGTGAGTTTATAGAATATAATATATACTTTATGAAAATAATATATAAACCTTATGTATTTCGTATTTCAATAGTGGAAGGAAGGTGTTAATTTTTCAAAAGAACACGATATCAAAAGTACAATGCATTTTATCGTCTGCTAGGGAAAGAGTCTGTGATGAGGCGATAGTAACGTTCCTGGTGGTGAGCAACCATCTATGGATGCATATTTCAACTGTCTATGTTTGCATATTTAGTAAGTATTGAGCTTCGCAACTGTATACACTAAACTGTGGTAGTATCATCACTTGTCCTGGATTCCTGATGAGAGAATCTGGCAACCGTGGTCGGGATTCGAACCAGAAACTGATTCTTTAGTCTGACATTTTTATCTATTAAATCACGAAGTCTTGCGACGAATGCAAGAGGAACTTACTTTATATTTTATACTCAGTAATAGACACTACGTAGTTCATACAATGCCCATTAGATGGCATTACGTTAGCTATAGTTTCTTACTACTGAATAGATGTCACAACATTCGTCACTCTATTTATATTAAAAACGTGTAATTTTTTATAAACTTGGACATCAGTGGTTAACAGTTGACAGTCTAATAATCTGTCATGGAAACGTGAATGGGTAGCGAACGCAGTAAAAGTGGAATATCTATTCGGTAATCTGACTGATGAAATGTAGTGTATGTCACAGTATGTTTATATGAACAGTTTGAAAACACCGGTTTCAAACCATCTTTTGAAGTAACTTCAGTGTTCCTACAAGACACATCGAAAGTGTATCTTGAATATGGAAGGGCAGACCTAATTCCCACAGCTTATATGAAGTCTGGACTTCGATGACAGTTACTACAACAAGATCAGAGGTGAGGAAGATACATAATATTTCAATTTCAAGTAACTTTAACACTTGTATAATAAAAACGTAAGCCAAACTATCACTTGGCATTAATCCAATATGGCCATCGTTTGGTTTACAAACAGGTTCGTGACGTCATCCATCACGTTACTGCATCCGTCCGTCGGTTGTAGGAAATGACCAGATGTAATATGTACCAGTAATTAGAACACAACCAGAAAATAGTACATTATGCAACGAGCCTATAATGGTAGTAATTAAGAAGCGAGTATGGATGTTTATGAAACGAGCGCAAGCAAGTTTCATAATTTTCCTACGAGCTTCTTAATTACCATTATAGGCGAGTTTCATACGACTTTTTATGCTCGACCATGTTTCTAACTTGAAATTATTCAGATGTATACATTTTATTTGTATCTGACAAGATCGGAAGTGACTTTGTTCTAAGTCGTGAATTGTGAGATGTGCGCAGACGCGAAAGTATTGATTTTTTCCGAGGAACAATAATGTCATTGACCTTGATGTAATCCCGTTAAACTTGATATAACCTCGATTATTGAATTCGACATTGAAAAACGAGATGACAAATTGAATTTATTTGAATGTTGTTTAAAAGTAACGCTAATTATTATAGTAACAGAACATAACCTTCTGCGACAGTATTGGATTTCAGCCTCCGTGACTTTTCGCTAATTCTCTTTCGATTGCATATTCGAGAATAATCGATACTTGCGGTTTTATAACGGTACGAAGCTGACTTGTCATTGGCTGAACACCTGTAAGCTGAGTTGTCATTGGCTGAACACCTATACTTTAATGAGTAGGTGTACTTTAATGACATGCATTAAAGGACTGCTACCAGGTGTATAATTACTACATTTCGGCATGGTCGAGCATAAAGTAATGTTATTTCATGAGAAGTAATAGTCCTTGTTACTGTAAGATTTTGTAGTTCCAGACAGTTTTCCCATTAATGTTGGTGACCATAGCGATATTTGTGTCTACCACAAACAAAATACAAAAGTTTTTACATTTCTAAGACATTTATCACATCATCACCATCACCACTACCACCACCACCACCACCACCACCATCATCATCATCATCATCATCATCATCGCCACTGACGTAGCTCAGTCAGCTGAGGAGCTTGTCTGCCGATCCGAAGTTGCACTCGGGCATGGGATCGATTCCCGCTTCGGCTGATTACCTTGTTGGGTCATTTCCGAGGTTTTCCTCAACCGTAAGACAGATGTCTGGTAATCTATGGCGAATTCTAGGAATAATCTCGCCGAATTCCATCTCGCTATCACGCTAAATAATAGAGTACCGGCAGTTGATAAGACTAACAAAAATGATTATCATTATTAACACTAAAAATCTGCTCTCCCATGAATTTCAAGAAAATAACTATCAGCTTTCGAATCGGTTCGTTAACCCATCACAGTACATGATGTACCATATCCAGGTTCTTGATAATTTTATGGGATGTAGTCTGTGAATCTATCCTTGTAGTACAGAATGTAACTTATTAGTTGTAGAATATTCAAAGCTCTTATTTTATAAGTGGGCAGACCGGGTAAGTGCCAAGGCGATTGAGCTAGGGTAAATAATATACGGCAGAATTTATAAATAATTTTTAAATAAATGTCCAACTAGACACGAATATAAATATAGTAGTAATAATAATAATAATAATAATAATAATAATAATAATAATAATAATAATAATAATAATAATAATAATATCTGCTGTCAAAAAATCTGAAAGTTAGAATTTATAAAACAGTTATATTACCGGTTGTTCTTTATGGTTGTGAAACTTGGACTCTTACTTTGAGAGAGGAACATAGGTTAAGGGTGTTTGAGAATAAGGTGCTTAGGAAAGTATTTGGGGCTAAGAGGGATGAAGTTATAGGAGAATGGAGAAAGTTACAGAAAACAGAACTGCACGCATTATATTCTTCACCTGATATAATTAGGAACATTACATCCAGACGTTTGAGATGGGCAGGGCATGTAGCACGTATGGGCGAATCCAGAAATGCATATAATGTGTTAGTTGGGAGGCCGGAGGGAAAAATACCTTTGGGGAGGCCAAGACGTAGATGGAAAGATAATATTAAAATGGATTTGAGGAAAGTGGGATATGATGGTAGAGACTGGATTAATCTTGCTCAGGATAGGGACCAATGGCGGGCTTATGTGAGGGCGGCAATGAACTTCCGGGTTCCTTAAAAGCCAGTAGGTATCAATAATGGTAATAATGATGGCAATAATAATAATAATAATAATAATAATAATAATACAAATGTATAATGATAAAATAAATGAATTTTTATATTAAATGAATCCAGAAATTCCATAACATATGCAGATATCAGAAGACATGTTATTATACGGTCTAGTATTATAGCCTATCAGAGAAAATGGGATTGAGAATGATTTCAAAGCCACCGGCGTAGCTCAGACGGTAGCACGTTTGCCTGCCGATCCAGAATTGTGCTCGGGCGTTGGTTCGATTCCCTTTTGGGCTGATTTCCTTGTTTAGGTTTTTTCCGAGGATTTCCCTAACAGTAAGGCGATCGTCAGGTAATCTGTGGCGAATCCTGGCCTCATGTCGCCAAATACCATCTCGCTACAGCGTCTTTGAATAACCGAATAAAAAAAATAATACTTTCAAAGAAATTGACATTGCATTAAATGTTGCTACGCGACACTTCAAGTGGGTATAAATGAATTCGTTTATCTGTAAATCTATTACACGGATGCATTTCTTCTTTATTTTTCTGAGAAACTCTTGCTCCGATAAATTTTCCTATATTTGGTTACGTAAGTAATTATCCATAAACAGTAGACATGGAAGTACATGACGCGTCATCGGTTTGCTTCGCTCTGAATGGCTAGTTCAGATCGA
Source organism: Periplaneta americana (assembly GCF_040183065.1). Lineage (NCBI taxonomy): Eukaryota > Metazoa > Arthropoda > Insecta > Blattodea > Blattidae > Periplaneta > Periplaneta americana. The sequence continues at coordinate 225,503,015 of NC_091117.1, forward strand.
GTTTACAGGTCAGCTGTTCTTTCACTGTAGCCTACAAAAAAGGAGCCTTGAGTCAACATTAGCTTAAACGGGTAGGCTATCGTTTAAACTAAATAAGTGTCAGATATATGAAGAAAATGAACGGGTTTCAGTTATAACAAGTTTGTAAAATGATCCTAAGGGGAATATGTTGTAACCATGACAACGATGAAATCACAATCCAATGTAGGATTTAGTAAAAGAGTTGGGAATAACTATTGTTTTCGCTATAAATATAAGAAGGTAGATTCATGAACGAAGTGATTGTTTTTTTCATTGATTGATTGATTCATTGATTAAGAGCCATTTTCTCTTAATGGTTTGAAACATTTTATATAACACAAATTATAATTTATTTAGAGTCATTAGAAAATGGATGAATTCATCGTTATTTTTGATGAAATAGAAGATAGTGACGTTACCAAAATTTAGAATGATTTATGCAAAAGTTAATTATTTTGAAAAATCAAAATGAAACAAAGTTTTTAAATATGTTTAAAATTCATAAACAAATAGTTAATATTACTTTACACCAGACAAGGGATTTAATTAAAACACGAACTAAAAAAAATGCTGTTTCACCGGAAACAATGTTTCTTGTTTTATGTCAGTGGTTCCCAATTTTTTTTTGATCGCGGATCCCTTTCGAATCGAAAAAACATTCACGGATCATCAAATTAAATTAAATTAAATTAAATTAGTAGCTAGATTAATATATAGTTGTGGCAAAAAATGCCGGACCGACCCTTGTAGCTGATATCAGAGCCTTGTTCACTCCAGAGCACGATAGACTGGTAACTAAGACTTTCGTGGTTCGAATCCTGCCTGGGAAAGAAACTTTTTTTTGTTCCTTATTCAAATTTATTCCCAATACTTTTCGATTACTGGTAAAATTCATGTTCTGGGAATAATAAGTTTAATAATTTATTTATTTAATCTGACAGGATTAAGGCCATAAGGCCTTCTCTTCCATCCTACCAGATAGCACATATAAATACAAAAAAGAAATACAAACACTGATGAAAATAATACAAATTAATTTAAAGCCCTATGAAGGGTCAACAGAGTCAAAAGAACACTATAGATCTCTCATCGAGCTAATACAAGAAAACAGAGATAGGAATGATGATAGTGATAACTGATAATAATAATAATAGTAATAATAATAATAATAATAATAATAATAATAATAAATACATTACATATTAATTTTCAATTTTACAACTGCATAGTTACAATATTTACTATATGCCATGGGTTAAGGTGAAGTTGCGCAACCTGACAGGTGTTCAACAAGCAATTCCATGAACTAGAATGCGATTTTTTAATTTAAATTTGAATTTTGATATTGTCCGACAGTCTCTGACATGGCCAGGGAGAGAATTCCAGAGGCGTGGAATAGATATGCTGAAAGATGATGAGTAGAAGGAAGTTCTGTGCAGAAGAATGGAGAGAAGGTACATGTTCCGGGTTCGAGGTAGTGAAAGGTAAACAAAACGAGATGCTAGGTAAGAGGGTGTGGAGGTGTGGATGATTTTAAATAGTAATAAGAGAGAGCTGAGGAATCTTCTTTCTTTAAGTGGACTCCAAGACAACAATTCTAGTGACGGTGTTACATGATCTAATTTTCTAATGTTACAAACTAAACGAACGCAGATATTGTAAACACGCTGTAGTCTATGGGCAAGATCAGTATTTAGATTCGTGAATAGAGAATCGCAATAATCGAAGTGGGGCATCACTAAAGTTTGGATCAAGTTCTTTTTAAGGCTGAGAGGTAAAACGTTGGTTAAGTGTTTGAGGGAATGAATTATGGAAAAAGTTGTCTTACATATGTAGGTCACTTGACTTTGAAAAGTTCATTAAGTACTAAAATGTAGCTGCAATCGAAAAGTATTGGGAATAAATTTGAATAAGGAACAAAAAAAAGTGTCCTTCCCAGGCAGGATTCGAACCACTAAAGTCTTAGTTACCAGTCTATCGTGCTCTGGAGTGAACAAGGCTCTGAAATCAGCTACAAGGGTCGGTCCGGTCTTTTTCCACGACTGTACATATAAATTTAATATGCGTCCTTTTTTACATTCTGAACGTATTTAATGTCGTTATCATCTGATATCTTCTTCTGCCTCAAACTCTTCTCCCGTTCACCATTCATCCCAGTGCATCCTTCAGTAGTCAGTGACCTAGCCAATTCGTTTTCCTCTCCTGATCAATTTCAGCATCATATATTCTTCACCCACTCTTTCCAACACAGTTTCGTTTCTTATTCTGTCTGTCCATTTCACACGTTCCATTCTTTCTTAAATCCACATTTCAAATGCTTCTAGTCTCTTCTCTTTACTTTGTTGTAATGTCCATGTGTTTTCCCCCTACAATGCCACACAAAGCACTTCACTAGTCTCTTCCTCAATTATTTTTCCAGTGGTCCACAGATGATGTTCCCTTTTCCATTAAAAGCTTACTATGTCATTGGTAATCCTTCTTTTGACATCCTGGCAGCAGTTCATGTTGCTACTTATAATACACCCCAAGTATATGAAGCTGTCCACTACCTCTACTGACTCATTTAGAATTCGCACATATACATTGCAAGTCTGTTTTTTAGTTTGAAAGATTTGAAGTGGAATAGACGCAATACGGTATCTATAAGCATACTTGTACAGGGACATCATTTTATTTTTACTTCAATTTTTATTGTACCTGAGTTTTTTAATGTACTTCACTCCCACCCCTTCTACTAATGAAGTTCCAACTGTCCATCACACAGAACCAAGGCCGCATGTAGTAAACAGGACTGAGTTAGTAAGTATAGTACGTTCCAGAAATATGTTTGCGTTTTCCAGTGATGAAAGAGCTTTCAATATTGAATCATATTTTCGCACAGACACTGTCGCCCGTTTGCCTACGTCGCATACCGATTTCCCCCACCTGGTTCTGCTCGCCCCTCTGTAAAGGCTAGTGGCTGGGCTGTCTTATCTCTTTTCTGAAAACATTAATTTTGTTAGGAATTGGACGTCTTCGTAATATTATACAACTGTTTAAAATAACTTAAATAAAAGGGCCTCGTTAATTAATTATCACGTGATTCCCCCCCCCTTTCTACGACCCTGCGACAGAACCACTCGGACGGACAGTAGATAGCATGTGTGAGTAATTTTATGTTTTCGGATCGGGCACAAGTGAAGATTGAATTTACAGTAGATAAAGTACTCTTTTATAGAGTAGATACAGAATTATTTCAACATGATTTACTAGTACGAAGAACGAAACTGGTAATTGGAATTAGGTGCAATAGTCTATTGTGCAATAATATACACAAAATAAATCGAACGGCTACCATTTTCAAAAGTGTGTTTAAATATCCATATTATGATTATTTTTAAATTTAACTTCATTCTCTATATTGTACGCTAATGTGCTGTAGACAGTATAATATACACTGCATAATGAATACGTCCGCATGGACAGCTCAGTTCGTGAGTAAAAACACTCATTGTTAATACTGTACTGTACTTTGATTAAACGAAAAGCTAATGAAAATTATCAAACTCAAAATCGCGATATTTCCTAGTTTACGTAAATGGATGAACTACTTTTCTTGCCTCCTATACCTAGTAGAGTGATTTGTTTGTATTTTACGCCAGTATCATCGAACTCCAGTTGTGGAAGGGGGTGGCAAACGGTGTTTCCGGTTCTCAACCGTTACTCCAAAGGTATAGCCAGGTTAATATTAAAAATGTTAGTAAAAATAAAATGATGTCCCTGTACTACGGACTTTGTGTAGCTGTTACTATCAGCATTCTCACTACTGTCGAAATTACAATCAGTGGCGCTGGTACTTCCAGGACTGAATTAGTAATATTATTGACATACCTGCTACTAATACTACTTCTAGTGCTACTAATATTGTCAATACTGCGTGTACTATCCTAAATGTTATTGTTCTTACTATTTTTGTGAAATGGTTGCGACCTCTTCCACGAGGATGTCATCTGTGAAGCAATTAGTTCCTTTCGTTTTGACTCCCGTGATTACACGTCGGACTCATTACACTAATTGTTATTTACATGTTTTGACTGGGCAAATTAATTTACGATTGGCATTATATTGAAACCGCGCGTGAACCCATTTCCGAACACTGTCGTTCTGTCATACATCAGCGAACTTAATAGAAACGCCATATGCACAGTGTTCACCACAAGTAATAAACAAATGAATCACTATATGCGCTGATACTGTAAGCTCTATGCGCAGTGAGTAATGTGCAGTGTGCTTAATCACTATTGCAATAAGTTTCGTGGGTTGCATAACTTAACGACCGCGTAATCCACTTAGCATAGCTACGTCATGGATCTTGTATTTCGATTTTCCTCTGAAATGAAAGTAAAATTTGCCCAGTGTTCAGGCATAATAAAGACATCGATTTTCACTTATTATGATTCTCATCTCTGTACTGCGAGATCGGAATTTGCTATCCACAGTGATAACAAAGGAAAGTAAAAACAGAATGTGACATTTCACTACCTGCAACATACATAGTTTTAAGGCCCATTCACAATGAAAATTAAACATAACAGTAACATAAACACAGAAGTTTGCGCCCAGGCTACCAAATGGAATCATTCACAATGATTCACATAAGCATTGACATAAACATTACCGTAAGACGTTAACATGAAAGTTTGCAAACTCCAAACTTTCATGCTTATGCTTACGTGATTTGCAAACAGAACACAATCGTGGAGCGCTGAAGTATACGACAGAATATGAGGAAATGGCGTCGTTGTTATGTTTCCATGGTTACCAAGTATGTTTGCAGTTATGTTTATGTTCCCGTCGTGAATGATGGTATGACTTCTTGATTTTACCGCAACGTTTACATTCTTAAGTTAACGCTTACGTTATGTTTAATTTTCATTGTGAATGAGCCTTTAGACTTCATTTCGTCCTGTAATCTGCGAACTAAGTGCTCTGGAAATAAACGAATAAAATCATCTATATATATATAATTTGAACTGGTAATGGAAATTATACGAAAACAGCTGAACGGATTTTAATAAATGGCCCCTCATTTTGAAGCTTGGAATCCGAAGTTTTTCGGAAAAGTAGTAGTTTTCAGTGAAATGTCAACTTTCCTACATAATTTTCCTATTTTCCAAAATCCATCTGTTGTCAGTTTTGAGAACTAATTTTATTGAATCACGGCCGACTTGATTGAATTTCAGAACAAAACACACACTACAATAAACAATAGACTATTACACAAAGGCCATGACCTGCCGGATTGCCGACATATTTAGAGCTCAATTCAATTTGTTATTAAAACTGATTCTGCAGTGTACAATTTTCTGAATACAGCTGTGTATTGGATATTCAAATCTACGAAACTTGATGTGGTTTGGTGACATTATTACCATTAGAAATTAAATATTATTATAGTTAATATCGTGATGCGTCTATTTTTCATTAATTGTACATAATATTGATGCTATATTGATGACATGAAAGTGAAACGTTTAGTGGTTATGCAAGTAAATGTAGAGAATATCTTAATTTAGATCTTCATTTCTATAATTTACTGAGTGGGTGCTATATATAACTACAAAACTTAAGTAAGATAATAATATTGTTATTAAAAATCAAATATTTCTATACTTATTAATCCAGTGGGGTTGGGTCTTTTTCCATATACTTTATGGCGGTATAGCGTAGATATTGATATGTGTCATTGTCTTCAGTATTGGCTCGAGAGAGAAAAAAATTACAGTTCCTAAGGAAAGATAAAAAGGTATTACTTACTAATAAAATAAGAGGGCTAGAAAATTTTGTAGTCTCCAGATCATTTCAGCAAGATCTCTTAGTAGGATAAAATGATTTTACGCTCTACATTTCAAGTTCTACATGCAGCAGCTATACGAAAATGCTATTGTTCGAAAGCTTAGCAAACCTGACATTTTTTTAACTTTTGCCTACAATCCACAATGACCTGAAATAGCTACTGCCATCGTCCTGACATTGATACTTGTGTTTTCGCGTTGAAACTCAAAAACTGAAGTTGGATAGGTTCAAGAAAAAGTATTTGGCCTAAAAAAAATCCATTCAGTGGGAGTGTTTCATTATTATGGAAGCAAATAACTATCAAAAAGACAAGTATTCTTCGTTGAAAATAAATCTGAAAAATTTTTATTTGAAAGTCTAGTGAACTTAGTTTGCAGCAGCATTTGCTACACAAGCCATTAGTATAGCTATAAAAGTAACAATCAGGAGGCAAGGTCACATTGAAACAATGCCAGAAGATTGATGATTGATGAATTGCCAGTATTCACCACCAGGATAAAAGAAAAGCATAAAAATCCAAGAAGACTTCATATTAATCAATTGAAGGTTTTTTTAAATAGAACCTTAGTCCAAAAAATACAAATTTGAGATATTAAGCATATGTTGAGCGTATTGTAGCGCCATCTAATGAATTAGTTGTTAGAGGAAAACACAAAATAGTCCTGTGTTAAAGGCGAGGAAATTTTCAATGATTTGATCAAACAACCACAGTCCAAAGACTTTTTTTGTGAAAACAGTCAATGTCCAGCCAGGACGAAGGTAGAATTTGTATTCATATCATCTTGAAACATTTATTCATATAATTTTTAACTCTTTTAGGAGAAAATTCACAAACGATTAGGGAAAACACGGGAATTTTACTGGAAGCAAGTAAAGAGATAGGTTTGGAAGTAAATCCTGAAAAGACTAAGTATATGATTATGTGTCGTGACAAGAATATTGAACGAAATGGAAATATAAAAATTGGAAATTTATCGTTTGAAGAGGTAGAAAAATTCAAATACCTGGAAGCAACAGTAACAAATATGAATTATACTCGGAAGGAAATTAAACACAGAATAAATATGGGAAATGCGTGTTATTATTCGGTTGAGAAGCTTTTATCATCCAGTCTGCTGTCAAAAAATCTGGAAATTAGAATTTATAAAATGTTATATTACTGGTTGTTCTTTATGGTTGTGAAACTTGGACTCTCACTTTGAGTGAGTAACAAAGGTTAATAGAGTTTGAGAATAAGGTGCTTAGGAAAATATTTGGGGCTAAGAGGGATGAAGTTACAGGAGAATGGAGAAAGTTACACAACACAGAACTGCACGCATTGTATTCTTCACCTGACATAATTAGGAACATTAAATCCAGACGTTTGAGATGGGCAGGGCATGTAACACGTATGGGCGAATCCAGAAATACATATAGAGTGTTAGTTGGGAGGTCGGAGGGAAAAAGACCTTTAGGGAGGCCGAGACGTAGGTGGGAAGATAATATTAAAATGGATTTGAGGGAGGTGGGATATGATGATAGAGAATGGATTAATTTTGCTCAGGATAGGGACCAATGGCGGGCTTATGTGAGGGCGGCAATGAACCTCCGGGTTCCTTAAAGGCAGTAAGTAAGTAAGTATTTTTAACTGTAGTAGATATCCACAAACGATTAGGGAAAACACGGGAATTTTACTGGAAGCAAGTAAAGAGATGGGTTTGGAAGTAAATCCCGAAAAGACAAAGTATATGATTATGTCTCGTGACGAGAATATTGTACGAAATGGAAATATAAAAATTGCAAATTTATCTTTTGAAGAGGTGGGAAAATTCAAATACCTGAGAGCAGTTGTAACAAATATAAATGACACTCCGCCTTGTTAAATTTAAATGCGGGGAGTATGAAAACAGAAATGAAAAGAAATATCAAAGTTTTATATCAAATAACAAACATAATTTCAATCCCAATCATGCTCACAATAACAATCACGAACAGCGTACTTTCACGCAATTTTAGGAATTTGATGAATCCTCTTGTTGCTTTTTAATGTTTTAACAATGCTGTATCAACTGCAAGGTTAACTAGTGTCGATATAGGCCTAATTGATGGTAAATAGGACGGTGTTGATGTTAAAGTGATATTAAATAAAATTGATAACAATGATGATATGATGATGATATGATGATGATGATGATGATGATGATGATGATAGTGGTGATGTAGGATGGAGATAATCGTGAGCACAGCACCACCACCATCACCACCACCACCACCAGAGCTCCGCAGTTAAAACGTTGCAAGAGTAGCTGTTGGGTAACGCCACTGAGCCGGAGCAGCTAGCAATTTCACTCATTCTCTCGCTCTTCTACTTTTTTGCTGGTTCTTCTTGCAACGAGAGTTTCAGCGATGGCCGTGTGCCAGGCTAGTCTCTCGCAGGAAACAATGGCCCGCCATCCTCCACTCTCTTCTTACACAGAAGAAGAAGAAGAGGAATCTTACTTACGTAATGGGCCGAACGAATGAATTGGAAGAGGCTGAGAATTATTTCAGAACGAGGGAGAAAAAGAATCTGCCCCCTTTCCTCCCGACGCTTCTGCCTTGATCCAATTCAAGCTCACCTGCTCTGTGATCTCACCGCAGCGTCAAGTAAAACGCAGATTTCCTTTTAACGCAAAATTTTGCTTTTACTTTATGCTTAAAACTGCATAATGAAAGTACAGTAATAAAAGAAATGCGAACATTTGAGTGATATTGCTTTCCAGGTCCAGTATTAAAGCCAGGGCTAATGGAACCAGGGTCCGTAAGGATGATGAGTCTAACCAAAATTTCTAAGCTTTCTGTTGTTAATATTAATTTGGTTAACGTTCCGCAAGCGCTGTATCTCCAAAATGTTGATGATTTTCTCCCTCTTCCGTTTCGTTCTACAGTGAGTTCGTAAAGTGTGCGTACCCGCCATGTATTACGATCAGTATGGTTGATTGATTGATATAGACATGTACCTGATAGTTTAACGATCCAAGACATCGGTATGAAGACATGTTTTGTTTGTTACTATACCATATTTCGGAACGGAGGGAGTAAATATTTACGTATTACATTATTACGTGTGAGTATTCCATGAAATATTTTATTTATTTATTTATTTATTTATTTATTTATTTACTTCATTAGTTATTATTTGTTTATTTATTTACTTCTTTACTTTTTAAATTATTTATTTATTTAATGTGGTAGAGTTAAGGCCATCAGACCTTCTCTACCACACTGCCAGAATACAAATAGGGATTCACGAAAAAAAAAAAAAATGCACAGAAGAAGTAAATAAGAAATAGAATCCATTTTGAATCTTGCGTACACTACTTTTAACACTTGAATATAATCAATTAATTAACTAGTGGACTTACTCGTGTTAAATATGTAAGTTTGTGTGGCTTACAGCTGTTTCGGTGCTTCACACACCATCCTCAGAGCCTACTAGATCTCGGCGTCATCTCGAACTTCTCTGCCTGTTATGTGGGTGTGTTTGTTGAAAGGTGTTGAAATGTGGAGTCAAACATGCTGCATTCAGGACAATGGTACACAGATTACTCAACATACCCATGAGCCAACAACACTACAATGAAGAAGTGAACACAATCAAATACATAGCACAAGAAAATGGTTACAACCCAAACATAATAGACAACATCATAAGAAAGACAAAACAAAAACTCAACAAACACAAAAACACGCAAAACACAACACAAACACAAGAAATACATCACACTAACATACGAAAACAAAAACACACATAAGATCGCATCTTCATTCAGAAAGCAAAAATTACAATATAACATACAGAACAGAAAACACACTACAAAGACATCTCAACACACAAAAAACACAAACAAATAAATACGACCACACAGGCGTATACAAACTCACATGTAATAGTTGCGGTAAGTTCTACATAGGACAGACAGGCAGATCATTCCAAACACGCTACAAAGAACACATCAAAGCAATAACCAGAGGACACAATACATCTACATACGCCGATCACATAACCAATGCTAACCATACATACAATAACATAAATGCGACATGGAAATCCTACACACACAACCCAAGAACCAAAAACTCAACACACTAGAACAATATGAAATATACAAACACACTAAAACACACCCCGATCAAATTCTCAACACACAGATCAATTTCAGTACACACACACTATTTGACTCCATTTTTCAACACCTTTTAACAATCAAACGCACCCAAATAACAGGCAGAGAAGTTCGAGATGTCACCGAGATCTAGTAGGCTCTGAGGATGGTGCGTGAAGCACCGAAACAGCTGTAAGCCGCATAAACTTACATAATTAACACGAGTAAGTCCGCTAGTTAATCAATTGATTAAGAAATATAAATAAAATTACAAATACACAAATGCAAAAATTAAAGAGTGGAGTAAAAAAAAATGGTATGTTCCTTTAAGATTCAAAAGGCCTAGCAACGTTAAGTGCTTTCAGACCTGTGAAGTCTGTAGTCTTCATACTGTAGAATTACCTGTGGGAATGCTGTGGTATTTTTCAGTCTTCTGTGCCTTCCACGGCTGCCATTCGCAAGATTTTCTCTGTAGAATTAGATGTGAATTACATAATTATCTGTCAGAAGTTAACGGATGGGAACGTGGCTGCTGATAAGACTGTAGGGCTCGCTGTCTGGGAACTTAAACACGAAACCAATGCTCTGGGTGAAAGGAGTGAAGACTTCAGCGATCACAAAGGCGGAATGGACTGTAGAAATTAGGAGAAGGAGCCCGTCACTTAGAGGCTGAAACACGGCGAGTCTGGGGCAGGGTTGCCACCAGGCAAAACATTTCCATGCTAATTTTTTATGTATGAAGGCATTGGACCATAACAATATGTAATATATTAATTTTTCTCTAAACCTATATGACGATTTGTGTTCGTAAGGCAGGATTTTTACACGAATTTAAATGCAAAGCTTGGATAAATTATGTATGTGTGAATTGTGAATAAATTACCAGTACTTACCAGTTGGTAATCCGTGTCCGCTGAGCACAACATAAACTAAGGATTGTAGTTTAAACACACTTTGTGCGAGATCGTACATATTTGCTTGTTTTCCGCACAGAACCAATACGCGGTAAGTGTGAAATACCACATTCAGTATTCCCAACGTAACACACATAACAATTTCCCTCTTCTTACCGCTTAAGCGCGACATTCATTTTACTGCTTTAGGCTTTTAACATATTATTTTTAGAGACGTTTAACATAGTAATAATTATAAATTGGAAACTTACCACTGCAATTTCACCTAAATTGCAATGTTAATTATTGTTTTTAAATATTTGCAAAAATTAAGTAAAGTCTACTACTCCACGAAACTTGTTGCATTCCTGATACAAGTAACATTAAGGAAGCCGTGAAAAAATCAACAAGATTCCAGATGCCGATGTTATTACTGCAAAATGTTATATAAATAATATTGTTAAAATATTAACATGAAAAATAAATCATTACATAACCTTACCGTTTGTTTTAAGTTCGCATTTATAGACCGGGGGGGGGGGAAGACAGACGTATATCACGGCCTGCTGGAGTATAGTAAATACAGAAAACATTTTATAGCAATAATGTTGAAGAAAGATATTTTGGTGTTCCGAAGTTGCCGTCATTAAACAGAAACCAACATGGAGATTTCATTGCAACTAATTAGAAATTCGTCTTTCAGGTATGTAATAAACGATCTTCGCACAAAATAATGTACGATACACGAGCGGTATGTTTATTTTCATGTTCTCGGAAATTAAAAAAGCTCAACTACGTTTCGCTTTTTCAATCTTTTCCTCGTCCATGAAAACGTCAACATACCGCTCTTGTAACGTATATTACTATTTTAAAACTCTTTGAAGTCAATTATATTATTACCTGCTGTAGCATTGAAAGTTTCTGTTGTTGACTACGTCACTACATTTTACAGTGTACAGTAGTCATTTCACATTATTCTATTTTTTTTTTGAGTTATTTGATAATTTAGTTTTAATTTAAACTTTAAAGAATATTAACAGAACTTATCACTTCGAACTGCATCCCAATTTATACAACCTATTTTACATCTTGATAACACAACACACAACACAAACAAGCTGCATTCCGAACAATGGTACACAGACTACTCAACATACTCAACAAGATTACAACGAAGAACTAAACACAATCGAATACATAGCACAAGAAAACGGAAACAACCCCAACATAATAGATAACATAATACGTAAGACAAAACCTAATCACAAAATAAGAATACAACACAAACACAAGAACACAAAAAATACATCACACTAACATACGAAAACAAAAACACACACAAAATTGCAATCTCATTCAAGAAATTAAATTACAACATCGCATACAGAACAAATAACACTCTACAAAAACATCTCAACACACAAACAAATACAACCACACAGGCGTATACAAACTCAAATGTAACACCTGCAACAACTTCTACATAGGACAGACAGGCAGATCGTTTCAAACACGTTACAAAGAACACATCACAGCCATAACAAAATTACAAAACACCTCCACATATGCAGAACACATCACAAATGCTAACCACACCTACAAAGACGTCAACACAGACATGGAAATTCTACACATCCAATCAAAAAGCGAGAAACTAAACACACTAGAACAATATGAAATATACAGACACACAAAAACACACCCCAACGAAATTCTCAACACACAACTCAACTTCAAAACATACACACTCTTTGACTCCACACTATACCACAGGAACACACCCTCACAGGACACAGAACAAGTGGCGCCAAGTCTAACAACGACCAGTTCTGTAGATGACCCATAAATAGGTCGAAACATGTAAACGAGGTACGATAGAATTTAACACGAGAAAGTCATATAATACACATTCCGAAGTGATACAGTGTTAAAAGTTGTGTAATCAAGATGTATACGATTAGTTTAACCGAGTAATGCCTCTGTAATATTGATTGGATCGGTTAGAAACACAGATTACATCATTTCTTGTGTCCATTCTTCTGATAGTGCTACTTTATATGCCTGCAAGCCATGCGTATTATATTCAGAAATGTTAATTTTATACTTATATGTAGGATTTTGTTTCTGAAGCGAACAACTCTGATCACCATGGCCAGAACCTTAAATTAAATCTCTCTCGTGTAATCGGAATGCTGGCCTACTTTCATTCTTTCTTCATAACAGAGATGTAACACACAGTATGTCGTAAACAGATTTTGTAGAGATTTTTATTGTTTTTCGTTCATTTCTTCTGTTGAAACTCATTGAGAAGCACAATACTACATTCGAGGAACAGCCAAATTTTATATACTAATATAAAAATTTCATCTAGAAGTTTTCCATATCGTCGTTCCGACATCAGAGCGCTCTAGCGAATAAAAAAGGAAACTGCTAAAAGTCCATTACAGGGGAAGGAAAGGGCTTGTTTGTGTCTTTTTTCCTGAGTCCTCGCGCTATCTCTCTCGATTCAATCTTTTTACTCCTAGTTTCTTTTGTGTAGGATAAATAGGTCGGACAATGGAGTTGGGACACGTTTCCGGTGATGCTTGGGTTCTCATTGTGTCTGCTGTTAAGGTTTTTCTATATGGAGTCCCTCCATCCCACATCACAACGATGTTGGACTGGTATCTTATCCATGCCGCCAAATCTTCACCCTTCCTCATCCCCGCTCCTCTTCCTACATGCCCCCTCTCCACCCAATCTACTTTCCTCGAGCTCTTTCACTTTCTCTTTTTGCTTTCATGCTTTATTTCTCTGTATTTTGGACTCTGAGTTTCCATTACCTACATTCATTCCGGCTTGTCCAGTCTCTCCCACTCCCTCTTTGTGTGTCTTTCTCTCCAAGCAGTGGCGTCCTTATGCATATAATTGCAGAAGTGCACGGACAACATCGACCTCTTTCAGCATATGACACGTACAACAGGACTCTGTTGCGTTACTAGTGACGTGGATTCTATTCCGGGTCACTCATCTTACGCCCATCTAAATGGTTTGTTTTCAAAACCTGCTATTTTACTCAAAAACCGAGTTTGATCCAATAATATTATAAATAATTTCATTGGGGTTTTTGCTGATATGTACAGTACTTACTTACTTACTGGCTTTTAAGGAACCCTGAGGTTCATTGCCGCCCTCACATAAGCCCGCCATTGGTCCCTATCGCTGAGCAAGATTAATCCAGTCTCTATCATCATATCCCACCTCCCTCAAAATCCATTTTAATATTATCTTCCCATCTTCGTCTCGGCCTCCCCAAAGGTCTTTTTCCCTCCGGCCTCCCAACTAACACTCTATATGCATTTCTGAATTCGCCCATACGTGCTACATGTCCTGCCCATCTCAAACGTCTGGATTTAATGTTCATAATTATGTCAGGTGAAGAATACAATGCGTGCAGTTCTGTGTTGTGTAACTTTCTCCATTCTCCTGTAATGTCATCCCTTTCAGCCCCAAATATTTTCCTAAGCGCCTTATTCTCAAACACTCTTAACCTATGTTCCTCTCTCAAAGTAAAAGTCCAAGTTTCACAACCATACAGAACAACTGGTAAAATTGTTTTATAAATTCTTTCAGATTTTTTGACAGCAGACTGGATGATAAAAGTTTCTCAACCGAATAATAACAGGCATTTCCCATATTTATTCTGTGTTTAATTTCCTCCCGAATATCATTTATATTTGTTACTGTTGCTCCCAGGTATTTCAATTTTTCCACCTTTTCAAAGGATAAATTTCCAATTTTTATATTTCCATTTCGTACAATATTCTCGTCACGAGACATAATCAAATACTTTGTCTTTTCGGGATTTACTTTCAAACCTATGTACAGTAGTGGCAAAAAAACCGGACCGACCCTTGTAGCTGATTTCAGAGCCTTGTTCACTCCAGAGCACGACAGACTGGTAACTAAGACTTTCGTGGTTTGAATCCTGCCTGGGAATGAAACTTTTTTTGGTTCGTTATTCAAATTTATTCCAAATACTTTTCGATTGCAGCGATATTTTACTACTTAATTTGTTCCCAGAACATGAATTTTACCAGCAATCGAAAAATATTGGGAATAAATTTGAATAAGGAAAAAAAAAAAGTTTCATTCCCAAGCAGGATTCGAACCACGGAAGTCTTAGTTACCAGTCCATCGTGCTCTGGAGTGGACAAGGCTCTGAAATCAGCTACAATGGTCGGTCCGGTTTTTTTTTTTTGCCAGTACTGTACATCTGTTATCAGGCAGTACATCTCACTTGACGATATGTCTCAGAGGAAGAACAATTGTTTGTATGCATCTGAAGTCTGACTAGTGTAATATGTAGCTTGTCGGCGATGTATATAATGGAGGGGGAAAGGAACTGGCCACCATATTTCCGTTATCTCCTGGCTTAGTTGCCTCATAAGTGGTGCCTTCTTGGTATCATTTGTGAGGTTCAGACCTGTCTTCGGACAGTTGACTAAACAACAATATTGTAATTTTAAACTTATAGTACATGAACATCATTAACAGAGTTTCTAGTAATTTAAATTATCATTGAATTTTTTACAGCAATATGAAGCTTTAAAATGCATTTTGAGTTGTTTTCCTTCAGAACTGGCTCACCGATATATAAAACTGTTAGCTCAGTTGGTAGAGCAGCTGGCTACGGACTGGAAGGTCCGGGGTTCGATCCCAGGTGGTGACAGGATTTTTTCTCGTTGCCAAACTTCCAGAACGGCCCCGAGGTTCACTCAGCCTCCTACAAAATTGAGTACCGGGTCTTTCCCGGGGGTAAAAGGCGGTCAGAGCGTGGTGCCGACCACACCACCTCATTTTAGTGCCGAGGTCACGGAAAGCAAGGGGCTCTACCTCCATGCCCCCCAAATGCTTTCATGGCATGTTATGGGGATACCTTTACTTTTTTTACCTTACGGTAAGAGTATTTCTATAATATGAAATTCTTATAAAGGCCAACATTTTTCAAATCTTTTCAATAAGTGTTTACTGCCTGGGTTTACAGATGACCTCAAACAGAGTCTAACGGCTAACAATTTTGCTGCATATTAAGAAAGTAAAAGACAGACATCCAGCTGTACTTGAAAGAATATGAATATGAAAATAAAGAAAGGAATATGAGGGGAAGGGGAAATGAAAAGACGAAGATCAATGACGAAATAACTAATTGTGAGAAAATAAAAAGAAGTTGAGAAAGTATAAAAATGAAAGGGTGATACGCAAAAAATAGAAAGGAGAAACAATGAAAGAGAAGATGAGCAATAAACAATGTGAGGAAATGAAGAAGAAGAAGAAGAAGAATGGAAGCAATCAAAGTGTGATGGAGATTAATTATGATGAGAAAGAAGGAAACAATGTTTTACAGTAATCTATTATACTAACTTACTGTAATATTCTAAAATACATTTGAAAATATTGTTAATAATGATGTGGGTTGGGTTATTAAAGTTAGCAATACTGTACTGGAATAAACTCTCATTTTGCACATTGCTTTTACTAATGAGTATTAGACTTTCTGGGGGAAAACCATATTGGGTTAACAAGTTACATAAATAGCTTGATGGGGTAATAATTTCCTAACAGGGTTTCAGAACTTTACTTTGTCTTTCATCTTATCCAGAGGTTTCTTTGCGTGTTTTTAGATGCTTTGTCATATAAATGATAATTTCTGTTTTCCATTTTCCACTTTTAATTATATTTTATTCATCGTTGAGTGCTGTATATTTAACAAAGAGCAGTAATAATTATTCCTTTTCGTCAGATTTCCCAAAAATTTCTAGAAGACTCTGACAAAATGTTAAAATGCACTTTAAAGAAAATTTTGCAACTCTCTGTTCTTCCTGACAACATGGTTTACAGCCCTAGAAAATGTAAAGGTTTCGGTATAAATATTGGAAAATATCTTCCAAAAACTTAACCAAAAAAAAATTATTAGGTGTCCAAATAGCCCCGGTTTTAGGGTTACTTGGACACTTAACTGTTTTTATGCATAAAACGTTTGCCCGTAATATATGGCAGAAATCTTCAGAAATGTATTATCTTTGTGAATGTGTATGTAATATAATATTTTAAAGGAAAATTAAGGTTTATTGAACTTTTATTGATTCTCACAAATTATGTATTAAATAAATTACAAGGTACCTTAACAATTACCTTAATTAAAAGTACAAATAAGTAAAAATAAAAATAGCCATCACTCCCAGGATATCTGCAATGACTTCCTCTTCAGTCTTACTTAGACAGTAGGATTTTCAACAGATCCCGGATTCTTTCCAAGTACCTTCCGTACTAACGTCGCCCGAAGTACTTTAAATTTTTCTGCTGCCCCCTTCTTCGACTTCCCTCCCATAACTACCTCTATCACTTTTTCCATATATTCTTTTTTGTAATTGATGTAGGGTTTTGTCCCTAGGGTCTTTTCATAAGTTCGCACCATTTTTAACTATTAAATATCTTTCATCATCATCATCATCATCATCATCATCATCATCATCATCATCATCAACAACAACAACAAGATAGGCCATTTGGCCTGTTTCGTCTCAGAAGTTGACTTCCCAACGACGCCTAGGTCTGCCGATATCACGCACCCCTGTTGGGCGATATTGCAGAACCTGTTTTACTAATCTTTCATCCGGCATCCGGGATATATGTTCCTTCCACTGAACTTGATTTTCTTCAATTCTCTTATTCAAACAAAAAATATTCAGGTGTGCTCTTATATCTTCACTTCTAATGTGATCTCTAAGAGTACAGCCAGCGACATATCTTAAGAATCTCATTTCAGCTGTCTCTATTATTCTTTTATCACTTCTGTTCATGGCTCAAGTCTCAGCTCCATAAGCCAGTACTGGTACTGCCATTGTTTTATAAAATTTTAAAACCGTGTCTCTTCGTGTTTTGTTTTTTAGTGTTCGTTTTATGGTGCCACATATACTTTGAAATTTATGCACATTTTGTTTGAGATCTCGCTCCTCATCGAAAGATATATCACACCCCAAATAATTAAAATTTCGCACCTGTTCTAATATCATATTGTTGAGGATAATTTTGGAACGTATCTGATATTTCCCAATAAAGGCCATGACCTTTGTTTTTTCATGAGAGACATTTAGATTGTACTTGGACATTGTTTTGTTTAGCTGAAAGAGAGCTAGCTGCAGTTCGTCCTCCTTACCAGCAAAGACTACTTGGTCATCGGCAAATAGAATAGTATTTAAAATCGTCGATATCTTTAACGGTGGAAAATGAAACACAGTAATAAAAAAGTAACTGGAAATGTGGATATTAAATATAATGTCTCAACATGTCACGTTGTGTCCAAGTAGCCCCACTTTATGGTAATTATAATAATAGTAGGTGCCAAATCTTAGGGAATCGTGTAGGACCATTTAAAAAAAACTATAAATAATGCCTATGGTTTTATGTTTTCATTAATAATCTTCCTCGTATGTAATCGTGAAAACTTTGTAACTAATTCAGCAGTTCATAGTATAAATAATAGTCAAAAAATGACTTTCATACTCCATCGACAAATCTAATGTGCTATCAAAAAGCAGTGCGTTATATGGTAGTAAAAATTTTTAATAGCCTCTTTATCGATATAACAAATCAAACTCAAAACATAAGATTATTTCGGGTCAAGATAAAAAAACTGCCTAATTTCTCACGCCTTCTATTCCGTAGGTCAATTTATGACATTCAACAACGCTGCAAGAGTATTAAGTATCTATACTAACCTTTTGTGTTGTACCAGAATATTGTAAATCTCTTCTGTATATATTTCAACTAGACTGTGACTATAATTAAGACTTTGTAGTAGTATTAAGATTTTTAGACATGGTTTATATTCCAGCCTGTTAAGCGATGTGCGAAAATCATCGAATGTAAATAAATACAATACAATACAATACAATGAAATGAAATACAATGTCTATTTGATGATAATTTCTCTTTTCCAATTTTCACTACGAAGGTTTTTTTCTGAGAGGAAACTGAATTATTTTGTAAATATGAGTATAAAAATGTCCATTTTTGAAAACGTACTGAACTTTCTTTTGTTTCTTTTTAATTATAGAGAAATCCTGAAAACCAGACGCGGCCGAATGCTCATCTGAAGTCAAGAAATGCAGCTCTGGTATGTTATTCAGTTCGAAAGCATGAGCTATCTATTCTGTAGTATATACTGGGTGTTCAGTTCAAAATGTGTCTTGGCTCGCTGTATGCCGTCATGTGGCTAGCTGATGAGCCTAGAGAATTCAATCTTCCTACACTTCCGCAGCTCAGGTGTATAATCTAAGAGGCAGAGAAGTTGGCTAGCAAATACGGCGTTCATTCTGAAGAGTACGTACCGATACGTACGGTAACGCCGGTAGTGGCAGGAATGTGAACTGTTTGGAAATACGTACTGTCGGGATATGGGGAGAGGGTTAAGACGATTACTTACGTATTTGTTGACATTAACTTCGACGGTCAACATGGACACGGAGCATTTGATTTGTGTTGTGGAATGTTACCGTACGCAACCGATGATAACAAATACCCTGCGTACGACTTGCCGGCGCAAAACACAGTTCGAAAGAGGTTATGGTAGCACACAGACCGTACAGACCGCCATCTGTTGCTACGACGTTCAAGTTATACCGTACACGTTCTCAAGTTCAGATTGAAGAACGCCTTAAATAATAGGCAACTTCTCTAACATATAAACTGAAACTCGCTTCAAATCGGTGACCCAACAACAGTGACGTCATGACACACTTTGAAATGAACACCCAGTAGAAGTTGATAAGTTGCAGCATGTTGTTTCTCGAATGCAAATGGATAAGCAAGAGTTCCTGATTTTTTATAGAAATGCAAACAGACAAATTTAGTAATTATTTTTCAAAGAAGGAAGCAGACTCATGAGGCGATACCTTCAAGAAAGGTTTGAAGGCTTACCTGGTTTGTCAAGAACAGTAATGTCGGCAAACTTCCAGATATTAGGAAAATATTTAAGATTGAGAAAAGCGTTAAAGGGGGAACTATGAAAAAAAAACTTTTTTGTTAAGGGGAGACTCTACTTCCTTATCTCACGATGTTGTATTCCTCAATTTTTGGTATAGTTCTCTCAGAAGTTATAAAAGATACAAATTTAGAAAAAAAAATTGACATATGTAACATGCTATTATGTATGCAACCTGCTAAATAAATTTAAAATTTCACTGAACGGTTTGCAACAAAAAAATCATTTACAACTTTTTTTACATTAAGAATTACTGCATTTTATTTTTTATTTTTGCTGAAGTAAAAAAATAATATTTATTTTTTAGCCTATTGTGTAAAATGTCATAACATTGATATTTTATATTAATTTCAGCGTTCTGTGTACAATACTTTCAGTTATTCGTAGATTTCAGAAAGGCATATGATTCAGTTAAGAGAAAATTTTTATACAATACCCTTATTGAATTTGGTATTCCCAAGAAACTACTTCGATTAATTAAAATATGTCCCTGTGAAAGCACAGCAGAGTCCGTATAGGCCAGCTTCTGTCCGATGTCTTTTCCAGTTCACTGTGGGCTAAAGCAAGGAGATGCACTATCACCTTTACTTTTTAACTTTGCTCTAGAGTATGCCATTAGGAAAGTCCAGGATAATAGAGAGGGTTTGAAATTGAATGGGTTACATCAGCTGCTTGTTTATGCAGATGACGTGAATAATTTAGGAGAAAATCCGCAAATAATTATGGAAAACACTGCAATTTTACTTGAACTAAGCAAGGAGATAGGTTTGGAAGTAAATCCTGAAAAGACAATGTACTGTATATGATTATCTCTCGTGACTAGAACATTGTTCGAAATGAAAATATAAAATTTGGAAATTTATCCTTTGAAGAGGTGGAAAAATTCAAATACCTTGGAGCAACGGTAACAAATATAAATGACACTCGGGAGGAAATGGTATTTATAATATTTACAATTGACTAACTTTGCGCAATAACGGTGTATGCTTCAAAATGAATATCTTCCAGATAAAAATATTTTTGTCTCTTGATTCTAAGGGATACTATCTATGAGTGGTCTAATATCAGGAAGCATCCTGGAGGTTAAATATGTTCCATCAAATTTTCTGTGTTTTTTGCTTTGGTCTTATAGCAATTTTAAAACTAAATTATTTTTTTCTTTTTATGAATGAGGATTAGACCGTTTTTTGCGCACGTCTTCAAGTGACCTAGATATAGATGGGCTTTTCCATATGAAATCGATCAGTAAAAAACCTCGCATTTTTTTGATACTCTAATTTTTCCCTACTTATACAAGGTGCTGAGGGGAGTGCATTTGCAAAAATATACTATCGAAAGTCAAACGGTTTTCGTATTATTGAGCGACAAATTTAGCGTATTTTATAAAAAAATAAGCCTCTCAGCGCTCAGAACTCTGGAACCATTTACTGCAGAACATTGAACGAGAGCTCATTTTGAAGCTGACATTTGATAGGTTATGTTAAGAAGTAATCCTTATTTTTATTGTATACAGAGAGACAGATAATCTGATTTTACTTGCTTTTAGGCCATTTGTAAAAATGTAAATAAATATTGAGAAAAACCTTGCATTATTAAGAGGGATTCGGCATTGTTTGCTTAGTGGCTCGGCAATAAGTTTCGAGGGTATTAAATAGATTATTTTCACACGCCTAGACTTGAACGGCGCAGTACCGCACACACTGGCCGAGAGCTGAAGATAAGAGAGCGTTGGGCGTCATTTTACTCCTGTGTTTATGAAAACCTGTGATAAAGCTAGCACAGCCATGACTGCTAGACGACACATCACGTGTTTGTCTCCTGGCCTTGCTTGCCTCGGCTAGCTCCCGTCTCACAGTCAGCTGGTTAGTTCATGCGCGTACTATTTATTTTCTTTATTTGATATTTTCAATACTTTCTTATCAACGGTGCACCAGTAAAAAATATGTGTTTATTTGTACTTTCAATGCGGAATCTAACCATATATTTTTTAAATATTTTTTCGTGGCCAAAGGCGTCTTAATGAAGAAAAATCTAAATTTCTCCATTTCCATAAAAAAAAGTAAGAAAAACTGTTTACATGTCAAAATAAACTTTAACTTCTCAGCATCAAAATAAACCATGATTTTGATCATTGGGTGAAAGGGTTTCGGAGCTACAACAGTTTAAATTTGCTAATTTTATGAAAATAGGATAAATTTAAATATTATTAATTTAAACACTATGAAGTTCTGATGCCTCAAACTTTGCACAAAGCATTATATCACAGTTGTCTACGGACAGAAAAAGTTTCATTGTATTTAAAAATTGCAAGATCAATTTTCTCTATATTTCGGTCGATTTGTGAAGGAATAGCCCAAATGCAAATATATTTTTTTTATGTTTATTTATTATTTTGCTAATAATTATAACATAACATATATTATATATAGAGAAAACTTTAGCTCGCCCCTGAAAGAGGAGAACTCGTGCTCAGGGGCGGATTCCTGAATTGAAATTAATAATTATACAATACAATTTGTCTTATGTCTACTGTGCAATTATAGTATATAAATTTAAATTCACGATTTTTCCATTTTTATAAAATCCATACATAACTTTTTAAATGTAATACTAAAACTATTAGAATTGACAAGATTAGGATATTTAAATATAAATTTGTTATATATTCTTGGGCCTAAATTACTACTATGATTAAATACTATAACAGTGTTGCATTTTGGTTCAAACAATCTTAAAGAATTCATAAATTCATACCTTTTGTTTCATAACTATGAGAACACAATTCAAAATTATTTCGGTTTTTATGATGAATTTTATTAATAGAATTTAATAAATTTGTCTTACTTTAAGTGCATTAAAGTCTAAAAACAAATTTTGAGATGGAAAATCAATAGGTTCATGAAGACATATTTTAATTATTTTCTTCTGTAATAAATAAAGTGGATTAAAATTGGATTTAAATGTGCTACCCCATCCTATAATTCCATACATAATTACCGATTGAAATAAAGTTAAATATATTGTACGTAATAAACTTATTGACAAGTAATTGCTCAATAAAACAAAATAATATACCATTTTACGTAATTTATTACAAAGGTCATTAATGTATTGGTTCCATTTTAAATGATTATCGAAAATTATGCCTAAATACTTAACTTTAGAGGACTCTTTAATAATCGGACATTCACACTGTATAAGACAACAATCAGAATTATGTAATTTATTTATTTAAATTTAAATATACAGAATAAAGAATATAATTACAAAAGAAACAAGAGAAATATAAATAAAATAATACAAGCAATATAAAAAGAAGATACAGTAGTATTAACAAAATTTGAGACCGAATGAGCAGCGCTCGTGCTCGGTCGCAGTTCAGATATAATATTAAAATAAAAGATAATAATAATAAAAATAAATAAGTAAAATAAAGTAGGAACTAAAATATAATTACAGCGGCAATGGAATTATATAATATAATATTAACACTATAGAAGAATAATATCGCACGTGAAAAGTAGGACTAATATATATTTCAAAATTATAGAATACAAATATAATATAGGTTGATTAATTCATACACATACTTAATACTTAATATAGATGTAGGAGGTTTGTTACATTTTTCAGATAATGAGAATGGAATAATGATGGTTTTATTTTCGTTGATAGAAAGATAATTTATGTCAAACCATTGTTTTATTAATTCAGTGGTGTTCGGGTAAAGGGGTATAAGTCATTTTTTTGTCCAGGTGGAATTTTGTTCCCCAGATGAACACACAAGTTAAATTATACAAGTGGGTGTGCAAAAATCAAAGAATACTAGAAGTTGATGTGTTTTATTTGTGTAAAAAATTATTTGTATTAAGGGTTACAAGTTTAATTTTCATTTAACTCCGAACTCATTTTTATGACTTATCTCCCTTTACCCAAACACCACAGAATTTAAGTCCATTATTTGAGTTATTATATGCATCATACAAAGTTTTTCCACCAAAATGTAAAACTGTGTCATCTGCATAAGAATAGTGAACACCAATGAAATATATTAAGTTAATTATTCCTCTGAAAACAGTGATGTGAAGAGTTGATTACCATGCTCAAATAAGTGTGGCTAAGGAGTCAGGTGAAATGAAGGAATTATAAAGATTTGTTACTTTGCGTTCTTATTAAATGCAACTTTACTTTTATCAAGGACGTGTTCAGAGTATCCATCTGCCATTCTTGCAACTCCTCGTTTTTTACTCCAGACTTTGGTATTCCCGCCTGCACATCAGCTATTCGTCCTTTCGAGCGCTGCCACCCACGTTTGTCGATATGTGTAGTTTTTTCTGTGGCATGTTTTTCAACTGTCGCTGTGTCCAGAACGCTCCCTCGGTTGGCGGCCGGGAGTGGAAGCCCCAATGCGGCTGTCAGCCCCGGCCAATAGTCCTCGGAGCCTCCCTAAACTGCCGCTAGTTGGCGGGAAAACGTATCCTGCAGCTTCACTAATGCCTAATCAATCGTTGTCCGAGCTGATTCCTACATCTCATCCAGCCTATTGGACCTCTTAGCTTCCCCGTCTGCAGTAAATCTCCCAGCGGCCACTACACTCGGCTCAAAATAAAAATAGGATTTCGAGGGAAAAGAAATGAGGTATAAAAATTCACAGGCCGAGCTAAGTTTTAAGACAGTAAAATAACTCTTTCATTGACAGCTTCTCAAAATAGAGGGAAAGAGATCTCCATACCACAGCACATTGATTTACTCTAACCGCTGAAAACGACTTTATTCGAATATAAAGCGTATTGGCATAGAGCCACATTCCTCTGTACAAAACGCTGTAACTGTTTACATTATCTTTCAAAATAACAGAACATTCAGGTATGAATTGTTTTTAGATTCAACGACAATAAAGGAGCAGCGAAATATTCATATTGTTTTATTGTGACATTAATTTCACTTACAAGCTGGCTGAGCATCATTTCGGCCTCCAGCAAATGGAATTACGGTAGTAAAATATTTACGTTTAGAAGCACGAATAAACGGATTATTTGACTGAGAAATACACTCATAAACAACATAAAAACTGGTTGGACTGCCGATTAAATGTAAACAGGTAAAATGTAGACAAAAAATTCATCTATTGATATTTCTTGATTGAGATAATATTTTCGATTCATTATATTTATATTTTTTTAATTGCGCGATATGTCGACAACAACAACAACAATAATATCTATAGGCCTAGGCAATGCTTCTTCACCTGATTATATTAATTTGTACGATTGCCAATCGTTGATCTGTTGGTAATTGTGGATAGTTTGTAATGGATGGTCCTTCGACAATAACTTGGTTGGTCGGAACGTAATGATTAGTTCAATAGTTATTGATTATAGATTGATTGTTAATGGTTATTAATGAGAAGTAATAAATAATGGTTATTCATTTCCTTGAATACAACGGTTGATAGATACTGAACGTTGTTTGATTGACAAGTTAGTAATAATAATGGTTATTCATTGCCTTGTATAAAATGGTTGGTAGATATTGATTATTGTTTGGTAGATAAGTAATAAATAATGGTTATCCATTACCTTGTATACAAAGGTTATTAAATACTGGTTATTGTTTGGTTGATAAGTAATAATAATGGTTATTCATTGTCTTGTATACAATGGTTAGTAGATATGGTTGTTGTTTGGTTGATAAGTAATAAATAATGGTTATTCATTGTCTTGTATACAATGGTTAGTAGATATGGTTGTTGTTTGGTTGATAAGTAATAAATAATGGTTGTTCATTGCCTTATATACAGTGGTTAGTAGATATGGTTGTTGTTTGGTTGATAAGTAATAAATAATGGTTAATCATTGTCTTGCATACAATGGTTAGTAGATATGGTTGTTGTTTGGTTGATAAGTAATAAATAATGGTTATTCATTGTCTTGTATACAATGGTTAGTAGATATGGTTGTTGTTTGGTTGATAAGTAATAAATAATGGTTATTCATTGTCTTGCATACAATGGTTAGTAGATATGGTTGTTGTTTGGTTGATAAGTAATAAATAATGGTTATTCATTGTCTTGCATACAATGGTTAGTAGATATGGTTGTTGTTTGGTAGATAAGTAATAAATAATGGTTATTCATTGTCTTGTATGCAATGGTTAGTAGATATGGTTGTTGTTTGGTTGATAAGTAATAAATAATGGTTATTCATTGTCTTGCATACAATGGTTAATAGATATGGTTGTTGTTTGGTTGATAAGTAATAAATAATGGTTATCCATTGACTTGTATACAATGGTTAGTAGATATGGTTGTTGTTTGGTTGATAAGGAATAAATAATGGTTATTCATTGTCTTGTATACAATGGTTAGTAGATATGGTTGTTGATTGGTTGATAAGTAATAAATAATGGTTATTCATTGCCTTGTATACAATGGTTATTAAATATGGTTGTTGTCTGGTTGATAAGTAATAAATAATGGTTATCCATTGCCTTGTATACAATGGTTAGTAGATATGGTTGTTGTTTGGTTGATAAGTAATAAATAATGGTTATTCATTGTCTTGTATACAATGGTTTGTAAATATGGTTGTTGTTTGGTTGATAAGTAATAAATAATGGTTATTCATTGCCTTGTATACAGTGGTTTGTAAATATGGTTGTTGTCTGGTTGATAAGTAATAAATAATGGTTATTCATTGCCTTGTATACAATGGTTTGTAAATATGGTTGTTGTTTGGTTGATAAGTAATAAATAATGGTTATTCATTGCCTTGTATACAATGGTTTGTAAATATGGTTGTTGTTTGGTTGATAAGTATTAAATAATGGTTATCCATTGCCTTGTATACAATGGTAAGTAGATATGGTTGTTGTTTGGTTGATAAGTAATAAATAATAGTTATTCATTGTCTTGTATACAATGGTTAGTAGATATGGTTGTTGTTTGGTTGATAAGTAATAAATAATGGTTATTCATTGTCTTGTATACAATGGTTAGTAGATATGGTTGTTGTTTGATTGATAAGTAATAAATAATGGTTATTCATTGCCTTGTATGCAATGGTTTGTAAATATGGTTGTTGTCTGGTTGATAAGTAATAAATAATGGTTATCCATTGCCTTGTATACAATGGTTAGTAGATATGGTTGTTGTTTGGTTGATAAGTAATAAATAATGGTTATCCATTGTCTTGTATACAATGGTTAGTAGATATGGTTGTTGTTTGGTTTATAAGTAATAAATAATGGTTATCCATTGCCTTGTATACAATGGTTAGTAGATATGGTTGTTGTTTGGTTGATAAGTAATAAATAATGGTTATTCATTGTCTTGCATACAATGGTTAGTAGATATGGTTGTTTGGTTGATAAGTAATACATAATGGTTATCCATTGCCTTGTATGCAATGGTTAGTAGATATGGTTGTTGTTTGGTTGATAAGTAATAAATAATGGTTATTCATTGTCTTGCATACAATGGTTAGTAGATATGGTTGTTGTTTGGTTGATAAGTAATAAATAATGGTTATCCATTGCCTTGTATACAATGGTTAGTAGATATGGTTGTTGTTTGGTTGATAAGTAATAAATAATGGTTATCCATTGCCTTGTATACAATGGTTAGTAGATATGGTTGTTGTTTGGTTGATAAGTAATAAATAATGGTTATTCATTGTCTTGCATACAATGGTTAGTAGATATGGTTGTTGTTTGGTTGATAAGTAATAAATAATGGTTATTCATTGTCTTGCATACAATGGTTAGTAGATATGGTTGTTGTTTGGTTGATAAGTAATAAATAATGGTTATTCATTGCCTTGTATACAATGGTTAGTAGATATGGTTGTTGTTTGGTTGATAAGTAATAAATAATGGTTATTCATTGTCTTGCTTACAATGGTTAGTAGATATGGTTGTTGTTTGGTTGATAAGTAATAAATAATGGTTATTCATTGCCTTGTATACAATGGTTAGTAGATATGATTGTTGTTTGGTTGATAAGTAATAAATAATGGTTATTCATTTTCTTGCATACAATGGTTAGTAGATATGGTTGTTTTTTGGTTGATAAGTAATAAATAATGGTTATTCATTGCCTTGTATACAATGGTTGGTAGATACTTGTTATTGTTTGGTTAAGAAGTAATTGTTGTTGAATAGCTAATATTGATCGCTTGGTAGATAACTGCTGCCGATCTGTTGGTAGGTGATGGTTGTTCATTTATTGGTAAATAAGTTGTTGATTAAGTGATGGAAATTATTTTTCGGTTGCAAAATAATGAATATGCATCAGTTATTGATCGGTTCGTCAGTTAGCGATATGTTTTTTTGGTAAATTGATAGATAATGATATTTTACCGCAATAGTTCCAAAAAGACTAATTTGGTCGTGTCTTCAGTGTTGCCAACTAATACCAGATATCACAAAAGAGAGTAAAGTCACAATGTCATGTACTGATATAATAATAATAATAATAATAATAATAATAATAATAATAATAATAATAATAATAATATTGTATTAACAGTAGCAATGTCTTGCTTATTTGGTTATTTATCATATCTCATCTTTGTGGTAAGAGGTGTTTTCTGAATTGTTCAGTAATTTGTGAAAGAGTAGGCCTATATTTTCCTCCTGGACCTCTTGTACATTATGTTGGTAATTACTAGATTAACATGATCCAATATTAAAATGTATTTTGTCTGACAACATGAAATTCATTACTTTGACTAAACAGTTTACGAATCACGACAACTAAACTAAAAATCTATTCTATTTGATCACGTGAAATGATTACTACGAATTTCGAAAACAAAATACCACTTTGAAATGTATACCCTACTTAAAATAGCGGTACATATTCCTAAATCGCAACCATGCTATTTCCACTCTTGGATATTTTAATAAAAATCTGAACAGTAAGAAATATATTTGTGACCATTAGCCACGTGCATACTTCATATCAAGTACGTCTGTAAGTTTTATCTCTTTTAATTACACGTATGAATATAGTGTTGAATTGGAATCACAAAGCAACAGAATTGAATTATGTATTTATACTTACTCACTGGCTTTTAAGGAACCCGGAGGTTCATTGCCGCCCTCACATAAGCCCGCCATCGGTCCCTATCCTGAGCAAGATTAATCCATTCTCTATCATCATATTCCACCTCCCTTAAATCCATTTTAATATTATCTTCCCATCTACGTCTCGGCCTCCCTAAAGGTCTTTTTCCCTCCGGCCTTCCAACTAACACTCTATATGCATTTCTGGATTCGCCCATACGTGCTACATGCCATGCCCATTTCAAACGTCTGGATTTAATGTTCCTAATTATGTCAGGTGAAGAATACAATGCGTGCAGTTCTGTGTTGTGTAACTTTCTCCATTCTGCTGTAACTTCATCCCTCTTAGCCCCAAATATTTTCCTAAGCACCTTATTCTCAAATATCCTTAACCTATGTTCCTCTCTCAAAGTGAGAGTCCAAGTTTCACAACCATAAAGGACAACCGGTAATATAATTGTTTTATAAATTCTAACCTTCAGATTTTTTGACAGCAGACTGGATGATAAAAGCTTTTCAACGGAATAATAACAGGCATATCCCATATTTATTCTGTGTTTAATTTCCTCCCTAGTATCATTTATATTTGTTACTGTTGCTCCAAGATATTTGAACTTCTCCACCTCTTCAGAAGATAAATGTCCAGTTGTTATATTTCCATATCTTACAATATTCTGGTCACGAGACATAATCATATACTTTGTATTTTCGGGATTAACTTCCAAACCTATCTCAAAACTTGCTTCAAGTAAAATTCCCGAGTTTTCTCTAATCGTTTGTGGATTTTCTCCTAACATATTCACGTCATCCGCATAGACAAGCAGCTGATGTAACCCGTTCAATTCCAAACCCTTTCTGTTATCCTGGACTTTCCTAATGGCATAATCTAGAGCAAAGTTAAAAAGTAAAGGTGATAGTGCATCTCTTTGCTTTAGCCCGCAGTGAATTGGAAACGCATCTGATTATTATTATTATTATTATTATTATTATTATTATTATTATTATTATTATTATTATTATTATTATTATTGACTCTCCATCAATCCTAAACAGATGGAAAAACTATTTTGCGAAACTACTAAATGTACATAGGCCAAATAGAAATGATCGGGACGAAATTGAAATACAAACTGCTGAGCCATTTATACCCGAACCCACGCTTTCAGAAGTCGAAATTGCGATAGAAAATCTGAAAAAGTACAAGTCTGCAGGTATCGATCAAATTCCAGCAGAATTAATACAAGAGGGTGGAAGTGCATTATATAGCGACATTTATAAACTTGTACTTGCTATTTGGGAAAGGGAAATTGTACCAGAACAATGGAAGGAGTCCATAATTGTACCTATATTTAAAAAGGGGGACAAAATCAACTGTGGTAACTTTCTAGGAACATCACTTTTGTTGACGTCGTACAAAATTTTGTCCAATATTCTTTTGAGAAGATTACCTCCGTACGTAGATGAAATTATTGGGGATCATCAGTGCGGTTTTCGGCGTAATAGATAGACTTTTGATCAGATTTTTTGTATTCGACAGATAATGGGGAAAAAATGGGAGTATAAGGGTACAGTACATCAGTTATTCATAGATTTCAAAAAGGCATATGACTCGGTTAAGGGGAAAGTATTATATAATATTCTTATAGAATTTGCTATTCCCAAGAAAGTAGTTCGATTAATTAAAATGTGTCTCAGTAAAACATACAGCAGAGTACGTATATGTCAGTTTCTATCTGATGCTTTTCCAATTCACTGCGGGCTAAAGCAGGGAGATGCACTATCACCTTTACTTTTTTACTTCGCTCTAGAATATGCCATTAGGAAAGTTCAGGATAACAGGCAGGGTTTGGAATTGAACGGGTTACATCAGCTTCTTGTCTATGCAGATGACGTGAATATGTTAGGAGAAAATACATAAACGATTAGGGAAAACACGGAAATTTTACTTGAAGCAAGTAAAGCGATCGGTTTGGAAGTAAATCCCGAAAAGACAAAGTATATGATTATGTCTCGTGACGAGAATATTGTACGAAATGGAAATATAAAAATTGGAGATTTATCCTTCGAAGAGGTGGAGAAATTCAAATATCTTGGAACAACAGTAATAAATATAAATGACACTCGGGAGGAAATTAAACGCTGAATAAATATGGGAAATGTGTGTTATTATTCGGTTGAGAAGCTCTTATCATCCAGTCTGCTGTCAAAAAATCTGAAAGTTAGAATTTATAAAACAGTTATATTACCGGTTCTTCTGTATGGTTGTGAAACTTGGACTCTCACTTTGAGAGAGGAACATAGGTTAAGTGTGTTTGAGAATAAGGTGCTTAGGAAAATATTTGGGGCTAGGCGGGATGAAGTTAGATGAGAATGGAGAAAGTTACACAACGCAGAACTGCACGCATTGCATTCTTCACCTGACATAATTAGGAACTTAAAATCCAGACGTTTGAGATGGGCAGGGCATGTAGCATGTATGGGCGAATGCAGAAATGCATATAGAGTGTTAGTTGGGAGACCGGAGGAAAAAAGACCTTTAGGGAGGCCGAGACGTAGATGGGAGGATAATATTTATAATGGATTTGAGGGAGGTGGGGTATGATGATAGAGACTGGATTAATCTTGCACAGGATAGGGACCGATGGCGGGCTTATACGAGGGCGGCAATGAACCTTCGGGTTCCTTAAAATCCATTTGTAAGTAAGTATTATTATTATTATTATTATTATTATTATTAATATTAATATTATTTTACGTATATGTTATGAGATAGGACTTACTACTAAAATCATAAAACTTGTACAGCTTGCATTAGAACTATGTCTCTCTCGCCAGCGACCTTCTTTTGTAATATTCATTTCGGGCAGGCAATCTGCTTCGGAGTTCCCAAATTCTAAATCAGGACCGGGATTGGCTTCTTCGTTTATGCGCCTCCAGAGCATGATAGAGAGTCATGAGAGAGAAATTTTCCATCTTACCTCAACAGCAAGCTTTCGCATAAATGTTCCAGAAACTACTTCTTCTTATGAAATCTTAAGGTCCATCATAAGCTGTTTCAACCGTCTAGAATAAGATTATTCCAGTCCATTTCGTTGAATCTTATCTCCCTCTGATCCGTTTAATATTATCCTCCCATCCCCGTCTTTGTTCTCTCAATACCTCATTTCATTGGATCTTCCAACAAGGATTCGGATGAACACTTACTGCGACTCTAAAATTCTGAAATTCTCAATACCACTTCGTTGCAATTACCGTAAGGCTTGTGTTACTCAGGATTGCTGTAATAATTGAAACGTAATGCTGCATTCAGATAGATTAATTACCACTGGATAAAATGATAAAATCGTCGGAGTACCTGCACAGCTCTGAAAGTCATCACTGTAACATAAAGGTAGCTGTTCGACTTTTGCGGGCTAGGTATCTTCTTGTTCTCTTTGGTGAGAATCTCCTATCGTGAGTGAAGAACGGGTTATCTGAAACCTTTCACTTGGAGTCTATCAATAATACAGTATAAGCGAGGCCTGCACAAGGTTTGCGCTCTCCGAGCCGGCTCACAGCTCATGAGCGGAATGCAGATATTAGCTGCGTTCTGTATAAGGGTGGACTGGAAGAAGGGGTGATCTCGTACAAAATATACACAAAAGGAAGTACTATTACGAGTGCTTATGAAATGAATTCCCGTTGAGTGTTTGCAAAACTATCTTGGACTATTATTAATTAATTAATTAACTAATTAATAATTATTTTACAGAAATAATAGAAATTCTGTAGCTCCTTAAATGTACAATATCATTTTTTTATATTTTTATTTATCAGTACATCAAATGAGGTTTTATGCTGTTGGCAGCTGAAAAGAACAGTAGCCTACTGATCGTGATGAAACTTCAGTTACAGATGTTCGATGTCTGCCTTTATTAAAGTTGATTATAGAAAACAGTTGCTCACAAATATAAATGTTGAGCCAAACATAGCAATCATTTTCACAGCCAGCCTGTGTAGTCGTGGATATTATTGCTAATGTTTAGTCTTGTAAAACTCAACCAGGCTAGTAATATTATTCAAACGATCTTTAGCCCTTAGGTCACATTGAAGATCAATAAGTTCGAGCTGTAAATCGTTAAATGCTAAATGTTATGTTCCGTCTTTTAGATTCCTCCATACTGTACTGTAGCAGTAGGTAAGCAACGTGAAACAGTTACTGAGAATAGGCCTACACACTGCACTCCACTAGATAACTGAGTGGTCGTTTCCCTCTCCTCTACCCATAGCAAGTCTATGTCATTCTGACGTAATTATCTTCCTCTTCGTTTCGGCGAGCGGTAAACACCACTCTCCCGCTCTGAAGGAGCGCGTGCGCTCGTTGAGCGCTGTTTGTACAGGTCTGGTATAAGTAGTGATTTAGTTGGAAAAATATTTACAGGAATTTACTTTATGAACTTAGAAGTGCCTAATGGACTCGTACTACTTATTAATGGACAAGACTCTTTTTACCTATCGTTAAATAATCATTATACAATGCTTTGAAATTTCTAAATTGATATTGCCTACCTGTTGGATAATATTTTATCAAAGTATATTTTTTGTAATGTTTGGTGATTAGTGTGCTAGTTCTTCTCAGGCAGAATTCTATAACTAGACTATCATTATTATTATTATTATTATTATTATTATTATTATTATTATTATTATTATTATTATTATTATTGATAATAGAAAATTAAATTAACAATATAATTCCCCAGCAATATTACTATTACTTTTACTATGACATACTAAAATGTAGTGCTTATAATATAACGGTACGGAACGATGTCTTTAAACAAATCATGGCTGCTTGTCCTAGAATTTTTATTACCTCCCTATCATTCGTTTTTAATCACATCCCTAGCATTTGTTTGTTTTTAGAATCTCCCTAGGATTTGTTTGTTTTCCACAGTTGTACTTTCAATAATGTATCTTTTAAAATGATTAATGTTTATTTGATCATTCTTAATTAAAACTTTTCTATAATTTATCTTGTTTATATTATTTTAATTATGTAATAGCTTTTGCTGTATGAGATTATGGATAGTCACGTATCAGAGATTGTTTAAAATGTATTGATAATTGAAGTCGTATGTAACTGTTTTAATAAAAAATGAAACTGAATCAAGAAAGAACTCTTGACTAATAATCATCCATATAGTTCAATGAAGATTGTATAGTTGACACAACTGGTATAGCTCGCGCAAGAAAAGATTACCGAAAAGCAATGGTGGCTTTGCTGTCTGTTTTGACGCCGAGGGGGGAGAGGTGCGGGCCGATGGAAGTACTGTCTCTTCCAAGAAGATGAACAAATGAGGACATCGCTGTGGAAAAGAATAACATGGCAAGAGAAAAATTCGAAGCTAATTAAACGCGCAACATA
The DNA here is from genome assembly GCF_040183065.1 of Periplaneta americana. Taxonomy (NCBI): domain Eukaryota; kingdom Metazoa; phylum Arthropoda; class Insecta; order Blattodea; family Blattidae; genus Periplaneta; species Periplaneta americana. Next base: position 225,537,386 of record NC_091117.1, read on the forward strand.
TGTTTATGGTTGAAATAATAATAATAATAATAATAATAATAATAATAATAATAATAATACCGTGCTATACAAGACACGTATTCACATGCAATGGAACAAACTAAAGTAGTAATTTGACTATAATTATGTGTGTGTGTTCCGCCTTTGCTTATCATACAATTAAATGGAGAAACTAATAAATCATATTTTCATTAACGTTTTCGGTATCTATGTACCATCTTCAGATGTATATATATAATGCTAATTGTTAACCAAGCCTCTAGGTGCATGTGTCGTAGACTTAAATAATCAGTGTTTTTGTGCGTACTGTACTATATCGATGAAGTGTTGCCATGATTGAATAAATAATTACCTAGCTCTTATATACTATTTGTTGGTACATCATACTATCAAAATTGAAATTAAAAATTAAATGTTTCAGTCAATATTTAAAACACTATTTAAAACTGTTTAAAAACACATAGTTTGTGCATCACTTTAAATATATGAAGTTAGTGATCACTTGTTGTGCGGTGTTTGCCGATGTGAAGTTGAATGAGGCAGTTGTGGTGATCTTGTTTATTAGCGTTGAGCACAACATCACTTTCAGCAAACATAGCCATGTCAACGGTACCACGTCTAGCTCAACGCTAATAAACAAGATCACCACAACTGCCTCATTCAACTTCACATTGGCAAACACCGCACAAGAAGTGATCACTAACTTCATATATTTAAAGTGATGCACAAACTATGTGTTTTAAACAGTTTTAAATAGTGTTTTTAAATAGTGTTTTAAATATTGACTGAAACATTTAATTTTTAATTTCAATTTTGATAGTATGTTGTACCAACAAATAGTATATAAGAGCTAGGTAATTATTTATTCAATCATGGCAACACTTCATCGATATAGTACAGTACGCACAAAAACACTGATTATTTAAGTCTACGACACATGCACCTAAAGGCATGGTTAACAATTAGCATTATATAGATACATCTGAAGATGGTACATAAGTACCGAAAACGTTAATGAAAATATGATTTATTAGTTTCTCCATTTAATTGTATGATAAGCAAAGACGGAACACACACACATAATTATAGTCAAATTGTGATAGCTTATCGGTATACCTTCAATATGAAATTCATAAAGTAGTAATGTAACTATCACAACCAAGACCGATTCTATCGATGTCATTTCTCTTCCGACTGTACTCTTGAATATCATTCAAGGTATCTCGTGACCTTTCCTCTCGCCCGCTCTTCCTTATCGCAGTGTTTTATTCGCATTCCTTCCGTCTGTAATCCGTACTTGCGAGACTTATAACAAAAGAATACCTCATCACAACACACTACTGCCATCTAGCGGAATATTTGTAGTGATGAGATGGTACAATACAACATTTTCCAGACAGTTTAGTATTTCAGTAAGAAATATTTTATTGTATTAAAGTACCTTATTTCTTCTAATCTTTTTACAATTTATTCTAATCGCGTAATAGCCAATTAAATCTCAGTCAAGTTTTTATTTTCTCTAGATACTGTAGATAAAAATACTACATATCAATGGCTAAGAATTAATACTTCATATCTACAAAAATGGTCGTTAATTTAACTAAATTATTATTTAGATTAACTACATTATTATGCTCGGAAAATTGGACAGTTAACTAATATTTTGTCTTTGAGTAGAAGATCTTGCAAAACAGTCATTCATATAGATTTGTTTTCTATTTTGTGAAAAATTTATTTTTAAAACTGTTTTCTTATTCACTTGCAGATTTACAGATACAAAATATCGCTTCTTAGCCATCGAAACGCTATTATTTTATTTCCTCGTACTTTGTATTCATATCATACTATAAAATCTCAACAAAAAATGGAAGAAACACGTAATTTATTAGTCAGTTTCCTTGTTTGATATATGAAAAGCCTTTACATCGTTCATACTGTAAATGATGTATTTTTGAGACTTATAAAACACTGGAAAGCTTTCAACATGATTGCCCTGTACCACATGAAGGGTTGACATTGAGAGATACTTCCACGCATACGTGGCAAAGGTCTTGATGTATTGGAAACGTCGACATTACGACAAAGAGCACTTGTAAGAATGAAACACGCTTAACGTCATCAGAACACGTCTGCACCCCGCATCTCGAAAATAACTCATACAGGCGATGTTTCTGTCTTAAATAGTCACATCTATCACAAATTCATTTGGATTCCGCTCTGCAGCCGGGAACCAGACTGGAGCATCAACGTGCCTGGAATACAGGTACGGTTTGTGTTCCGAACCGTGAAGAACTGCTCTGACGAACGAACATTCTTTACTCTTCTAATAGAAATATAAATCAGATTCTCTTTACATTCGTCTATAATTTTTAATTTTCCGGAGAAAATTTTATCCCCTTAACATATAATGTCATCATAATATAAAACTTCTGCATACAACTACAAGAAAAAGTAACAGACAGAAAGAAATCGCTGCTCAGGGATTGAAACAAGGCTGTAGTCTTTTGCCCGTACTCTTCAAGATATAAAGGCCTAGTGGTGATTAACTAAAACTACAATAAATACTAAAAATAAACAAGAAGGAATACCAATAAATATTCAATACATGTCACAACTATTCTCTTCGCTGATGATCATTTTATAATGGTAAATTATGAAGACGACTTACAAATCATAGCACATAAATGCAACAATATCACAATTTAATATTTAATTTAATTTATTGTATTTCATAAATCTTATATTAGCATTGGTTCGTATAGGTCAGTTTCTGTCAGATGCGTTTCGAATTCACTGTGGGCTAAAGCAAGGAGATGCACTATCACCTTTACTTTTTAACTTTGCTCTAGAGTATGCCTTTAGGAAAGTCCAGGATAACAGAGAGGGTTTGGAATTGAACGGGTTACATCAGATGCTTGTCTATGCGGATGACGTAAATATATTATGAGAAAATCCACAAACGATTAGGGAAAACACGGGAATTTTACTGGAAGCAAGTAAAGAGATAGGTTTGGAAGTAAACCCCGAAAAGACAAAGTATATGATTATGTCTCGTGACGAGAATATTGTACGAAATGGAACTATAAAAATTGGAAATTTATCTTTTGAAGAGGTGGAGAAGTTCAAATATCTTGGAGCAACAGTAACAAATATAAATGATACTCGTGAGGAAATTAAACGCAGAATAACTTTGGGAAATGCCTGTTATTATTCGGTTGAGAAGATTTTGTCATCCAGTCTGCTGTCAAAAAATCTGAAGGTTAGAATTTATAAAACAGTTACATTACCGGTTGTTCTTTATGGTTGTGAAATTTGGAATCTCACTTTGAGAGAGGGAAATAGATTAAGGGTGTTTGAGAATAAGGTGCTTAGGAAAATATTTGGGACTAAGAAGGATGAAGTTACAGGAGAATGGAGAAAGTTACACAACGCAGAGCTGCACGCATTGTATTCTTCACCTGACATAATTAGGAATATTAAATCCAGAATCCTGAAATGGGCAGGGCATGTAGCACGTATGGATGAATCCAGAAATGCATATAGAGTGTTAGTTGGAAGGCCGGGGGGAAAATACCTTTAGGGAGGCCGAGACGTAGATGGCAGGATAATATAAAAATGGATTTGAGAGAGTTGGGATATGATGATACAGACTGGATTAATCTTGCTCAGGATAGGGATCAATGGCGGCAATGAACCTCCGGGTTCCTTAAAGCCATAAGTAAGCAAGTGTAACTTAATGTTTGTAGTGAGGTGTAATGCATTTTTATGCACGAAATGTAGCATAATAATAATAATCATAGTAATAGTAATAATAATAATAATAATAATAATTCTTCATTTATAATGGCAGAGTTAATGCCATAGGGTCTTCTCTTACACTCTACCAGGTCACAAAGTATACAAGCAGTTAAAATTTAACAAAAAGTTAAAGAACAGAATGGTAACATATTACAAAAAAATAATAATAATAGCATAATAAAATCGACACTAAAATAATACCATAATAAAAAAGAAAGTAAAATACATTGGAATATAGTGAAAGCAACTCATTTAGTACAAATGGTTAATATGGAAAAACGTAAGGAATAATGTAACAAAATGGAATGTAATAAAATAATAATAAAAAATAAAAGGAATACGAACATTAAATAAAATTCACGATAAAAAGGCTACGATAATAAATTCATTGGATGATAAAGAGAACAAGAAGAGAAAGGGAAGGAAAAAGAAATATATAGCCTATATTTTTTCAAAACTATGGCAGAGAAAAGGGCTTATAACTGTAAGGAATCTAATTCAAAAAGTGCATAAGAAGTTGGTTGATCAGTGCATGCGTTCTTACTTGTTCAATAATGCATAAATGCATGACATTTGAATAAAAATACATCCACGCTTCTGTATGTAGCAGCCACGTTCTTTTTAAGCAGTTCTTCCATTTTTCTAACAAAAGAGGCATATCCCCCATTACGTCCCAGAGGTCTATATTTCCTTGATGAAGATAATGGTTATTAAAACCATATTCCTTTAACTTGAATGAGAACTCCATCATGTTGTTGTGGGTTGTAAACCAACAAGATGTGGTGTCTAATCGACCGAATTCAACTCGTGTAACAACTTTCCAACTTGTAATTTCATATAAAAGGGTCCTAAGGCCATGAAGTATCATTATTAATTTGGCACAAACCACACGTATAGATTTTCTGTGATACGCTATAAGAAGAAAACCATGCGGTTCCACGAAACAGTTTCGCCAGGAGGATATTTTAAGGTCAGTATTAAAATGTGTTATGGTATGCTCTTCAGTTTAAAATTCAAATATGATCTGTTTTCACACTTTTTATTAGAGTTTCAAACTCTTGTTTTAATTACTTCCGATGTAACGTAATATTTTTTATAAGTTATATATACATTTTTCCACTTTATTCTAACCATAAAATAACTTTGTAGAGCACATGAAATTAAAAAAGTGTTACAAATTAAATTGTTTGTATAGGGAACTTTTTATTTTTCATGAACTCCTTTCTTGCAAATTAATTTACTAACAAGATACCAGTGATATCATCATTTTTAAAAGCGTTATTCTTTTATTTTTTGTGTCATTAGTTTAAAACAAGTTCGAAAATACAATCTGACTCGTAAGGAAAGGCATAAAAAAAATCGCTGTAAGAATTATATCAGGAGTGATACAAAAGTTACTTTATTTCCAATAGGCCGACGACGCTAAAACACTGGAGTTGCTTCCACAGTATATAGTCCATACTACAGAACGTCCATATGACAAAACCTCCATAAGGTCAAAATGTCCATATTGTCAAAATGTCCATACAGTGAAAATGTCCATGTACTAAATATCCATACGACAGAAAGCCCATATGATAAAACATTCGTAAGGTGAAAATGTCCAGTGTCAAACGTCCATAATATAAGTGCAAAGGAAATTTCTGCTTGAACAGAACACAATAAATTTTATCCCATAACTCGTACAAATAAGTATTATTAATCATCAGGAACCAGAGCCCCACTTTTAAGATGGTAACCAATACTTTTAAGGTAGCTATATGAGAATTTCTCCATTTTGTTTGTACCTGTTGTAGTTTCTCACAATATGGAGAATTTGTCTTTGATTCGTCAAATACGTTTTATTCACCGGCTCTTTAATTTGTGTATGCCCTCCTCTTGCTTGCAATATTTGTCTCCAAATTTTATTTCCTTCGCGCTTTGGCCACTCTATAAATCGTCAACTGTATGGATGATGTACAGCCAACACTCTTCCTCTTGCCTTAACACGGTTCAAGATGCACTTCACTTCTAGACCTGCTTCATCGGCACTATGTAAATGCTTATCTGTGCCACCCCGCACAACCCGAATGTTATCCAGGTTGCTGTTAGTTATCATTGCAGCATTACAAATTTTCTTTCTCTGCATCGCCAATATATTTTTGTCCTATCTCTTTTAAAGTCATGATGTTGGTACAGGTACCCACGAAAATAAAGAAGTGGGTTACTCTTCTGTGATGGCATTAGCTGAGGATTTCGTTCCATCTTCAAAAATTTCAGTTCTGGTTAGTACTGTGCTTGAAAATGTTTACATAGATTTTTTACTATAACTACCATGAACAATGGATATAGTGTACATTATAGAGCTATTGACATTATGATTCTGGACATCAGAGTGAAGTGGACATTATAGAACTATGAACATTTTGACTCTGGACGATTTAACGTCGACATTTTCAACGTGGACATTATTCCATGGACATTTTGACGTATGGACATTATAATCCTGGACTTTGTCTGTCTGGTCATTGTTTTTACAAACGAAAGAAGTCAGGTTGAAACTTAGCAACGACTGAAACATGTGTTGTGCTATGCAAAATTTTAAAGTTCAACATCAGTTGCCTGATGAAAGTTACTTTAGGTGAAATAAATATACTCGGCTAGGCTCTCCGAAGGAGGGCAAACTAATATTATTACAGCCTATTAAATGAATTGTAAACGGTAGAGTTTGAGCCTGGGAAATTTCAGACCAAGTGTCAAGCATGGTAATAATATGTGTGGAAGAGACACTTACATACACGTACACACAAATGAACAACTTTTAAAATGTTTATTTTCTGAAGCAAACTTAGCGAAACGGAGGCAAGGCATAGAATCGCCTGCATACATGAGTCTTCAATGAGAAAGGATTAATGGAGAACCCGCATGTGACCACGAGACAGAAGTACGTCCGATGCAGCTTCCATTTTTGCTGGAAATGTTTTACGATCGTTTCTATCCCCGCTTGATCGATCTTCCCAACTTTGCTTGGAATCATACTGTACTTTAAGTCGTGATTGATTGCGTGGGGTCACTTGGGGGGTTTTAGTCTTGTTCCCTCTTCTTCTTCTCTCACCCTTCTGAACCACTCACTCGAGTCCGACCCCTCGCCCCCGCAGTCCTGTCTTCCCAACTACGCAAGATGGAGTGCCGGTCCCTCAACAGCTACTCAAGATACACGTAGGGGCTATACCCGCAGGAACTTGGTGGAGTTTTTAACTTGGATAAAGAAGACACTAGGGGAAGGGTGGAGGTTGGTGGAAACAGGGCGATCCGCATTGGCATCACACATAATGTAAGACAAGTGAAAGACAAATAACAAGCAATTGCATCACGAGCTTAGAGATGGTTTAATGTCTTTCCAGGCCAATTTCTGAATGATTAGTTAAAACATGACGGGGTTAAATATTAAAGTTTCACCCAACCTCTCTCCTCCAATTTGGTGACAAATTGCCTAGAAATAGTAATTATACTACACTCGGAGGAAATATGAGGGAGGATATGAGTGCATGACAGCGGACGTGCCTCGCTTTCCTTCTCACTTCGTCAGTCGTTATTTGACTGTCTACTTTCCATTCAGCAAGTGAAGCGGAAATAAAGAAACATTGAAACTGAAATATTTGGGATGAAGAAATAAATGCATGTAATGTAAGAGATAAATTTATGAGAGATAAAATTATCATATTATCATCAAAAGGATTGAGAAAAGAGAGGTTATTGAAAGAAAAGAGTATGACAGGAAGAAAGTAATAATGCGGCAGTGAAACAGCAGCACAGGAGAATATGTACATGAAAGCAGTAAAGGAACACGACAGACTGAAAAAAATATGACAGCAGTGAACAAACATGATAGAATGAAACACGAGAGCATTAAATAATGACTACAGGAGGGAGGAAACACGATTGCAATGAAGAAACACGGATGACTGGAAGAAACACGAGAGAAGTGAAGGAACAGGACAGACTGGAAGAAACACGAAAGCAGTGCAGGAACACGACAGACTGAAAGAAACACGAGAGAAGTGAAGGGACAGGACAGACTGGAAGAGACACGAGAGAAGTGAAGGGACAGGACGGTCTGGAAAAACACGAGAGCAGTGCAGAAACACGACAGACTGGAAGAAACACGAGAGAAGTGAAGGGACAGGACAGACTGGAAGAAACACGAAATCAGTGCAGGAACACGACAGACTGGAAGAAACACGAGACAAGTGAAGGGACAGGGCAGACTGGAAGAAACACGAGAGCAGTGAAGGGACAGGACAGACTGGAAGAAACACGAAAGCAGTGCAGGAACACGACAGACTGGAAGAAACACGAGAGAAGTGAAGGGACAGGACAGTCTGGAAAAACACGAGAGCAGTGCAGAAACACGACAGACTGGAAGAAACACGAGAGAAGTGAAGGGACAGGACAGACTGGAAGAAACACGAGAGAAGTGAAGGGACAGGACAGTCTGGAAGAAACATGAGAGAAGTGAAGGGACAGGACAGACTGGAAGAAACACGAGAGAAGTGAAGGGACAGGACAGACTGGAAGAAACACGAGAGAAGTGAAGGGACAGGACAGTCTGGAAAAACACGAGAGCAGTGCAGAAACACGACAGACTGGAAGAAACACGAGAGAAGTGAAGGGACAGGACAGACTGGAAGAAACACGAGAGAAGTGAAGGGACAGGACAGACTGGAAGAAACACGAGAGAAGTGAAGGGACAGGACAGTCTGGAAGAAACACGAGAGATGTGAAGGGACAGGACAGACTGGAAGAAACACAAAAGCAGTGCAGGAACACGACAGACTGGAAGAAACACGAGAGAAGTGAAGGGACAGGACAGACTGGAAGAAACACGAGAGCAGTGAAGGGACAGGACAGACTGGAAGAAACACGAGAGCAGTGAAGGGACAGGACAGACTGGAAGAAACACGAAAGCAGTGCAGGAACACGACAGACTGGAAGAAACACGATAGAAGTGAAGGGACAGGACAGACTGGAAGAAACGCGAGAGAAGTGAAGGGACAGGACAGACTGGAAGAAACACGAGAGAAGTGAAGGGACAGGACAGTCTGGAAGAAACACGAGAGCAATGAAGGGACAGGACAGACTGGAAGGAACACGAAAGCAGTGCAGGAACACGACAGACTGGAAGAAACACGAGAGAAGTGAAGGGACAGGACAGACTGGAAGAAACACGAGAGAAGTGAAGGGACAGGACAGACTGGAAGAAACACGAAAGCAGTGAAGGGACAGGACAGTCTGGAAAAACACGAGAGCAGTGCAGAAACACGACAGACTGGAAGAAACACGAGAGAAGTGAAGGGACAGGACAAACTGGAAGAAACACGAGAGAAGTGAAGGGACAGGACAGACTGGAAGAAACACGAGAGATGTGAAGAGACAGGACAGTCTGGAAGAAACACGAGAGAAGTGAAGGGACAGGACAGACTGGAAGAAACACGAGAGAAGTGAAGGGACAGGACAGTCTGGAAGAAACACGAGAGCAGTGCAGAAACACGAGAGAAGTGCAGAAACACGACAGACTGGAAGAAACACGAGAGAAGTGAAGGGACAGGACAGACTGGAAGAAACACGAGAGAAGTGAAGGGACAGGACAGACTGGAAGAAACACGAGAGAAGCGAAGGGACAGGACAGTCTGGAAGAAACACGAGAGAAGTGAAGGGACAGGACAGACTGGAAGAAACACGAGAGAAGTGAAGGGACAAGACAATCTGGAAGAAACACGAGAGAAGTGAAGGGACAGGACAGACTGGAAGAAACACGAGAGAAGTGAAGGAAGAGGACAGTCTGGAAGAAATACGAGAGCAGTAAAGAACACGAGAGACTGGAATACACTTCGGCTGCAAACACTATGTCCACCATAACACTGAACCAAGGCGCAAGGTGACAAGATCTGCTTTTACTCGTAAGAAGGGCACATTCACGTTAGAAATCCGACGCTAGTATGCTAAACCTGAAGTGAAAACGATGCAACGCAGCTTACAATGTAGATATGTAAGGGAGAGATCAGTTTGTGTAGAAAAATGATTTACGTCCGTGTTTTTAATGACTCGTAGAAATACTACCGTGCTACAGCCTTTCGTTACGCACGGTATCCCTTGGAAACCGCGATGAAAGTAATTACCCCCTGTATTTGAAATGGTTAGTAACGAAAGATCACGCCCTGTGGCTAAGTGCTGTCTAATATCATCTCGCTTTTTAAGCTTCGCTCCAGATGAACGTCTCTTAGCCACTGTCGGTCTAGCATCTACATTCACGTTCAGTGGCGTACAGACTAATTTTTAACGTAGGCCTAGTCTATATACTCGTATTTTAGTTCATCTCTATATATTTTAATTTGGTTGTGAATAAATCTCTCCTCTTTCTCTTAATTTTTTCAAGGTAATAACAATAATAATCAATATATTTTAGCATGCATGACAGGTTTTATGTAGACGCCATGAGGCCAGTTTAAAAAATTTACACAAGTATAGTAAAAAGTCACTTTTCGTTTTATATGTCTGTTTTCACTATCAAGTATTTTGAATAAACATTAGATCCGAATTTTTTATTTCCTGTAAAGTTAAGAAATATTAAATCTTGGTTAATGACCATAATTGTGTTGCTAATATTGACGTAGCTCAGTCATTAAGGAGACAACAAACAATAATCAATTTCCAAAATCTGTTTAAAGAAACAGTTCACGAAATAAGTGAGTGGAGATTTTATTGTGAAATATTGACTAGTATTTATGTTTTACCATCATTGAATATGCTGATAATATCGAAATATGCACAAACGTCCAAAATATGCATATACAGATTGAACCGTAAGCAATGCCATTAATTTCAGGGGGTTATTCTTTGAGATATTTCAAACAAAAATATTAATTAAATTTGACTAATTTTTACTTATTTTCGAAGTAATTGTTTTATATGAAACATTTCATAGCTTGTTTTGGTAAAGCCATTGATTTAATTTCAAATATGTGAGTCAGTTTGAGAGAGTAGTTTATTATGATAATAAAAATTAATAGAATTTTAATTTTGTTCTTTAAATGTACAGAAATTTGATGTGAATAAATGTAAAATTTTAAAATTCCTTTTCAGAACGAAAATTTCCATTTGTTCTGATCAAATTTCTGCACATTTAAAGGACAAAACTAAAATTATTCCAATCTCTTAAGTTAACTGAGCATATAGGGAGTTAAATCAATGGCTTTTCCAATACACGCTATGATATGTTTCACGTAAAACAATTTTTATCTTGAAAAGAAACCAAAAAGAAGCAAATTTGTAGGGCCTATTAATTTTTTGTCTGAAAGACCTCAAAAAAATAACGCCCTGAAATTAATGGCATTACTTAGGTTGAATATTTACGAACAACCATGCATCAGTCATCTTAAAAAAAAACATGAAGAATTTAATTAGTAATTTTATACATCTTGATTACACAACTTTTAACACTGTATCACTTCGGAATATGTATGATAAGTCTTTCTTGTGATAAATTTTAACGTACCTTGTTAACATGTTTCGACCTATTCTGGGTCATCTTCAGAACTGGTCGTTGTTGGTGTTGGCGCCTCTTGTTTCCTGTGTGGGTGCGTTCGTAATGTAGAGTCAAAGAGAGTATGTGTTTTGAAATTGAGTTGTATGTTGAGAAGAATACAACAGAAACACAAGAACACAAAAAATTCATAACACTAACATACGAAAACAAAAACACACACAAAACTGCAACCTCATTCAAGAAATTAAATTACCACATCGCATACAGAACAAATAACACTCTACAAAAACATCTAAACGCACAAACAACACAAACAAATATAACCACACAGGCGTATACAAACTCTAATGTAACACCTGCAACAACTTCTACATAGGACAGACATGCAGATCATTTCAAACACGTTACAAAGAATACATCACAGCCATAACGAAATTACAAAACGCCTCCACATATGCAGAACACATCACAAATGCTAACCATACCCACAGAGACATCAACACAGACCTGGAAATACTACACATCCAGTCGACCTGGTTGGCACGTTGGTATAGCGCTGGCCTTCTATGCCCAAGGTTGCGGGTTCGATCCCGGGCCAGGTCGATGACATTTAAGTGTGCTTAAATGCGACAGGCTCATGTCAGTAGATTTACTGGCATGTAAAAGAACTCCTGCGGGACAAAATTCCGGGACTTCCGGCGACACTGATATAACCTCTGCAGTTGCGAGCGTCGTTAAATAAAACATAAAATTTTTTAACTACACATCCAACCAAAAAGCCAGAAACTCAACACACTAGAACAATATGAAATATACAGACACACAAAAACACACCCCAACGATATTCTCAACACAACTCAATTTCAAAACACACACACTCTTTGACTCTACACTATGAACGCACCCTCACAGGAATCAAGAGGCGCCAAGACCAACAACGACCAGTTCTGAAGATGACCCAAAATAGGTCGAAACATGTTAATAAGGTAAGTTAAAATTTAACACAAGAAAGAGTTATCATACATATTCCGTAGTAATTTTATTAAAATATGTGTCCCCAATAGCAGAAATATGCATTTTGCATATATCTCATCACTAGTTGCAACATATCGCACCCTTTGTGCGTCTTATTGGTTGCTGTTCCCGCCACTGACGGCGTCGTTGTTCCGTTGAAATATGGCGGTGTCGAAGCCAGCAGTCACGCATGTGCTTAACCAACTTTTTTTCATTCTGCTGGCAGTATGATAATATATGGGTGGCAATAAGCCAATAGTCTTCTATATACTCCACTTGGAGTTATTTATTTTTTCTCTTTCGCTTTTTTTAACTGCTTCAAAATGATAAACTGCGAAGAGCATAATGGATAGCCAGTTATATTTCGTTATGCGGTTTGAAAAAGTGCGAGAGGTTTGTAGTCTGTCTTCGACGCGGACTTGCACCTATAAACAAAACTGTAGCGTTGATGGTCGAAATAGATAATATTGATATTAATCTGGAACTTTCGCCAGGGCGATGAATTTTATAGAAAACTATTTAGGCCCAATTGTATAAAACCCCCTGACTAAAGATCAACTTTGATCGAAGATCGAAAAGTAAACCGAGTTCAGACACTTCTTCTATTGTATAAAACCTTTCTGCGATCAAATTACCTTGGTTCAAATGTAATCTAAGTTCACGTGAAAAGGATTTGGCAACATCGCATAAACAGGTGAATTATGTGATGCGCGGATCATGTTGTTCAGGTTTATTCAGTGTTGCCAATCTAGCGACTTTAACTCTTTTTTCAACAACAATTTCTTTTAACTTTTATATTGCTTAAATAGGGATTTAGCGACATTTTTAGCACCCCATAGTGACAAAATTTAATCTTTCTTTGTTGATAATGAGAAATCTAGCGACTTTACAACTACTTTTTCGCTACTTTCCGTATTACACTCTGTTGGAGACACTGGTTTTTTTTGCAATGTAAATAATGGCAGACAATAAGAAGAAGGTTTACTGTTCTCCAAATTGTTATCATGTTATGGTGTTTGATACTGCTAAACATAATAAAGCTTTATAAAACGACAATTTTCGTTTAGTAATACAGTTAATTGAACATTTATGAATGTACCTATCATATCCATTAATAATTAATGGTTGTTATAATATAATTATAGGTTATGTTATTTGATACTTCTGAACACGATAGAGCCTTATAAAACATAAGATTGTTTGTGTATTAGGGCAAGAAATTAAAAAAATATATATATATAAATATAAATGTATCTACCATATCTATTAATATTAATAATAATGGTTATTCTTTTGGACAGTCTGCTACTCGTATATTTCAAACAGAAAATAAATAACTGAACTTGAATCATCTAACTTAATCGGAGAAATTTCTTCAGTCAAAGTTAACTTTAGTTTAAGACAAATTAATCTCAGATTAGACTTTATACAACACAAAATTCCAAGTTCAGCTAGAATAAGGATCAATTTAACCTCTGATCTAAGATTAAATGGTTTATACAATCGGCCCTTAAACAGTTAGACACATAGAGTATCCCTGTTTAGTTTCTTCCTAGATTATAGAACAGCACATTTTTTGTGTACGAATTCTGATCACATTTGTGTGAGAGGAACTACCCCTTTATAGGGGCGAATTTAGATTAATTTAATAACTTCTGTCATGCGACACATTTTAAATGAAACTCCATGCAGGAGCTACAAGTAGCATATATTTTTGTGTACAAACTCTGATTGCCGTTTGTATAAGAGAAACTATCCCTTCATTGGGAATACATTTAGTCAAAGTTAGTAACATCTCTCCTTTAAACGTAGCCTATTTTATAAAATTTTGTACAGGAAATCAGATGGCATGGGCTACATTTTTGCGTAGAAACATGTATTACGTTTGTGTAAGACAAACTATCATACTCTTTTATAGAGGTGGTTTTAAACAAAGGTAATTACTTAACTTCTGTACAACAGATTTTTATAAAACATTTTACGGGAGTTACAAATATCGTAAATTGTTTCTGTACAGTAGTGGCAAAAAAAACCGAACCGATCTGATTTCAGAGCCTTGTTCACTCCAGAGCACGATACACTAGTAACTAAGACTTTCGTGGTTCGAATCCTGCCTGGGAAGCAAACTTTTTTTTGTTCCTTATTCAAATTTATTCCCAATACTTTTAAATTGCAGCGATATTTTACTGCTTAATTAACTTATTATTCCCAGAACATGAATTTTACCAGCAATGTAGGCTTAAAACTGTCGGCTAGATCGTGTCAATAAAATTTTGTTAGGCCTAACTGTTAACAAACCTTAATATTATTTACATTATTATTAATATTATTTATATTAATTTCTGGAATATGAGTTCTACTTATGGCGCAGACACTTGATCGATTTATGTTAAGGTCCCATTGGCTACTGACAAGCCTAAACCCCCAGGTCCTTAGAACCTAGGTCAGCATCAGAGACCTGTGTTACCACAGACGCTATTCCAGTCTATTCTTACTATTAGAGATGATAGATGAAATGAGGAGAAAGTGCAGTGTTGGTGGAATCAAAGAGGGTGACGGGAGTACCCCGAGAAAAACCCTTTGCAACATCTGTTAGCGTTTTCACGCGGTAATATACATTCCTGCAGTTTTTCAGAAAAACTTATAGACATTGTTGGAGGACGTACCTATAGAAACCAAATATCGAATGTGGTTTTTTCAGGAGGATGCTTCGAGTGCAGGTGAAATAACAGTTGGCTGTGAAATTCACCCAGTATCACATCTTAAGATTTTTAAAGGGTCCTGCGTATTTAAAAAAACATCTCGCCAGAAACCGCTTGGGGCAATCAATTGTGGGACATGTAGTGCGATTCGAAACTCTTCTCGCTCCTTCCAAAATGCAAGGACTTCACGTCACAGACCGATACACCTGTGCTGTGATTATAATGGTGGACATTTTTAACACCTGTTATAATACTACCCGTTCAATTCCAAACCCTCTCTGTTATCCTGGACTTTCCTAATGGCATACTCTAGAGCAAAGTTAAAAAGTAAAGATGATAGTGCATCTCCTTGCTTTAGCCCACAGTGAATTGGAAACGCACCTGACAGAAACTGACCTATACGAACTCTACTGTATTTATTTGAAGGATTCGCAACAAGCTGTTTTTTACGGTGATGGGTTACATCAGCTGCTTGAATATGCGGATGACGTGAATATGTTAGGAGAAAATCCACAAACGATTAGGGAAAACACGGGAATTTTACTTGAAGCAAGTAAAGAGATAGGTTTGGAAGTAAATCCCGAAAAGAAAAAGTATATGATTATGTCTCGTGACGAGAATATTGTACGAAATGGAAATATAAAAATTAGAAATTCATCTTTTGAAGAGGTGGAGAAGTTCAAATATCTGGGAGCAACAGTAACAAATATAAATGATATGGGAAATGCCTGTTATTATTCGGTTGAGAAGCTTTTATCATCTAGTCTGCTGTCAAAAAATCTGAAAGTTAGAATTTATGAAACAGTTATATTACCGGTTGTTCTTTATGGTTGTGAAACTTGGACTCTCACTTTGAGAGAGGAACAGAGAATAAGGGTGTTTGGGAATAAGGTGCTTAGGAAAATATTTGGGGCTAAGAGGGTTGAAGTTACAGGAATTACACAACACAGAACTGCAAGCATTGTATTCTTCACCTGACATAATTAGGAACTAAAATTCAAACCATTTGAATTTGGGCAGGGTATGTAGCACTTATGGGCGAATCCAGAAATTCATGTAGAGTGTTAGTTGGGAGGCCGGAAGGGAAAAAGACCTTTAGGGAGGCCTAGACGTAGATGGGAGGATAATATTAAAATGGATTTAGAGGTGGGTGGGATATGATGATAGAGAATGGATTAATCTTACTCAGGATAGGGACCAATGGCGGGCTTATGTGAGGGTGGCAATGAACCTCCGGGTTCCTTAACAGCCAGTAAGTAAGTAAGTTATAATACTACAAAATTCGGCAATAAACATTTATGTAGTTTGGAACATGTTTCATTAATATTTTCTGTCTTCTATATCTCTGCAACTAAGAGGTATAGAAAATGAGTTCGTGATATTTTTGTTTGTTATCAAATGTCTAAGAAGATGCACATGTTTAAGTTAGACAATAATGGGACATCTGTAAGAAATAGGCGTATCTAGTTCATAGAGTGTGATTGTCATGTATGGAAGTAGTTTTTACTGTATACTTTCTTCTGGAATGTCATGAAACACAATCCTTTCTCTGTTGCACTATCAAATAACACACGTTCTCGTATCCTCAACGCCATTTCACAGGCTTTGTGTATCTAGTGTCACACGTGCAGGGTACAGTAATTACAACACAGACATACTTAAGATCCGAAAGGTAATATTACGCTTCTAGAATGGTGCTAGCTCAGAGACATCCTAGCGAACTGCTCGCCGATATTTTCACTGCAATTGTACAGGGGGCTAAGCTATTCACCTTAAATGTTGAAATATTATGACGGTGAATACTAGTAGGATCAGTGATCAGAATAAATTCAACTGCCCCTTTATGGTTGTGCTTCAGATGGAGTTACTTGTCAACAATGTGACGCTGAAACGTGTGTTCAGGTTACTGCCCAGCGACAGTCCTGATGTATTTTTATATTTGTGATGATTGGTTAATTAATATTAACCCGGCACACTCACAATCACACTCACATTCATACAAATTTCCAGACTCTAGACACTCAGGGAATTCCTCTTCTTCAAGAAAAATTAACCGAGAGCCAAGCCCGGGAATCGAACCCGGGACCTCCTGATCTGGAAGCCAGTATGCTGACCAAAAGACCACTAAAATTTATATTTCGTTATATTAGCTCCCCTAATTATTATAGATTATTATAGAAAAAAATGTCATCAAAGTTTTTTTGTAGAGAAAAAAATTCTACATCCATTTGTTTTATTAAATTAATGTTTTGATTACGAGTGTGTTTGGAATTAATTAAAATTAAAACGTAATTATAACCATCTTTAATGAAAACTTTATTACAGTAGGCCATGGATAACCGTTTTTTGTGTTTAATAGTAATATACGTTACAAGAGCGGTATGTTGACGTTTTCATGGTCGAGGAAAAGACTGAAAAAGCGAAACGTAGTTGAGCATTTTTAATTTCCGAGAACATGAAAACAAACATACTGCTCGTGTATCGTACATTATTTTGTGCGAAGATCGTTTATTACATGCCTGAAAGACGAATTTCTAATTAGTTGCAATGAAATCTCCATGTTGGTTTCTATTTAATGACGGCAACTTCGGAAAACCAAAATATCTTTCTTCAACATTGTTGCTTTAAAATGTTTTCTTTGTTTACTATACTCCAGCAGGCAGTGATATACGTCTGTCTTTTTTCCCCCCCAGTCTATAAATGCGAACTTAAACAAACGGTAAGGTTATGTAATGATTTATTTTTCATTTTAATATTTTAACAGTATTATTTATATAACATATTGCAGTAATAACATCCGCATCTGGAATCTCGTTGATTTTTTCACGGCTTCCTTAATGTTACTTGTATCAGGAATGCAATAAGTGTCGTGGAGTAGCAGACTTTACTTAATTTTTGAAAATATTTAAAGACAATAATTAGCATTGCAATTTAGGTGAAATTGCAGTGGTAAGTTTCCAATTTATAATTATTACTATGTTAAACGTCTCTAAAAATAATATGTTAAAAGCCTAAAGCAGTAAAATGAATGTCGCGCTTAAGCGGTAAGAAGAGGGAAATTGTTATGTGTGTTACGTTGGGAATACTGAATATGGTATTTCACACCTACCGCGTATTGGTTCTGTGCGGAAAACAAGCAAATACGCACGATCTCGCACAAAATAATATAGT
Source organism: Periplaneta americana (assembly GCF_040183065.1). Lineage (NCBI taxonomy): Eukaryota > Metazoa > Arthropoda > Insecta > Blattodea > Blattidae > Periplaneta > Periplaneta americana. The sequence goes on from NC_091117.1 coordinate 225,555,596, forward strand.
TTAGGATCCAAGCAGTTATGATAAAATTTAAGGGGAAACAAATGAATGCGGCATCAGTGTGAATTCATTTTTTATAGATTAACAATGGAAATATCAATGCTTACATTATTTCATGGTAAATTGGTAAATCACAATAAATGTTCAAATAGACCTCTATTTGCTGCTAAACAATAACCAGTCTATTATAAAACTCTCGTCAGACATTTGCTAGCTGCATGTTTGATATCTTGTTGCATTCTCTACGTTCACTATTTCCAGTATAATACAATTTAATAATTTGAACTTTTTCTTTCATAGTCATTTTCTCAGATTAACAAATGAACCATAAACAACAATATCTCTGCATTCAATAGAACTAAAAATATGAATTCTCTCCGTTTGTCTGAACCAAAATGTAAAACCAATGCAGCTTTTTATCATAGCATGAGTCAAGGTCCCAGATTATTAAACAAATTTTATTCCAGTATTATTTTAACGACGAATCCTCTCCAAATTAATAAAATAATTAAAAAAATTGTATTGGATTTATAGTTTGGGTTTAAACATATTAAACACTATTTAATCTGTATTCACTCTCAATTCTAATTTTATTTTGTCTGTATTGGAATCCCATCCTGAGCACGAGTCTTACTCATTCAGGAGTGGGCTAGTTTATCTTTGTATTTATTAATTTGTATTCATTTCAAACATACTAGCAATAAAATAAATAAACAAAATAAATCAATAAATTGTTTTTACTAATCCATGGCCAACTATGATTAGCATGCATTAAACATTACTTCAGTTTCTGTGGCAGGAGTAACTTGTATTACTTTTTAGATTTCTTTATCCCAAACCAAACATTGTTTTTAAAGGTATGATTAGATGTAGAATGTTTTTCTCTACAATTAACTTTAATGACATTTTCTTCTATAATAATTACGGGAGCTGATATAATAAAATATAAATTTTTGCATTGAAATCCCAATAGTGCGTGTTCCAAGTCAACACACTGTATACCAGAGTGCTGCATTGGAGTTAAATCGCTCGCTTGAACTCGGTCGAGTGTCGCACCCTCGAGTGAGATACGATCGGTCGTGATACGCTCGTAATAAATAGAAGCACAGTACAAGGTCATCTCACCGACATGTCTTATCTTGAATGGAAGGCGACAGATAAGATACACATATGTTTTGCTCACACGGTAAAAATAAGGCTTTATTTTCTGCGTTTATGACAAACGTCTAATGGAACAGTCAATGGAACGTACCAAAACAGGAACATGAAGTTATAAATAAAATAGTATGAAAAACTTCGATATACAGTTATTATTGCTAATGAATAATAATTCAATATTTGATTTACCACATATATAATATGACAGGTCCATACATGGTGTTCCGCCTACATACTGCGACAATTTAGAAACATTTAACAAAATATTATTGATATAGCAGTAGATTAATAACAATATTAGTACAGAGATAACGTCACAGAAAATATAATAAAACGAATAATCATGCTGCACAACTGTTACAGACGCAAAGATTGATACACTAATTACTACTAGAAAACTTGATACAGTTCTTGCATTATCGTGATTGTGTTCTCCGTTTATAATAATTACATTTACATCCAATAACATCTATCAGATGTGGCAAAAACAAAATCACTGCTGTGAGGAAAAAAAAATACATTTACCTACAACATTTACATTACATTTTAAAGCAAGTTTTGTAGTTGTACTATGGAGAGGTTAGTTAACCCTCCTAGTTCCAATGGGGTCAATATGACCCCAGTAGCTCTTTTGAAAGAAAAATCTCCGCCATTTTTTTAAATATAATTTTCAAAATTTATGACTTTATCTCTTTGAGTCAGTTGTATCCAATGACGTTTCATTCATTTTTATATTTTCAACACATTAAAAAAATATTCATTGTTTCTTCACTTAGTACCATTGGGGTCTATATGACCCCATTAAAAATGGGCTTTTTTCTTTGAATGTAACATTATGAAAGTAGAAATGCTGACCGTCACTTTGAACATCTGTAATACGGAACATGTGCAACAATGAAATATTATTTCTTACCCATTGCTAAAGTTTGTTGCCTAAGTTTTTTTATTAGTGTTTTGCCTCAGTGTGATGTAGAATTACATGATGAGTGCAAGATATTTGACTAGTTCAGAAATAGGCGTAATTGTGGATGAAGAAGATAATGAGGAAGAGGAATATAATGAGGAACATGAATATAATGAAGAAAAATCTGATGACGATGGAGAGATTGATGCTATTATAACAGAAGACTGTCAATCGGCTGAAAATTCTGATGAGGATGATGACGATGATGATGGAGATTTAGAAACTACTGTTCCTGAAGTTTCTAACATCTCAAATTTGAATGTTTTCAAGTAAGTATATTTCACCTACCAATTATTTATTACAACAAAAAACAGCAGCAATAATTATAGATGTTCCGCGCCGTAGCGTCGTGGTCTAAGGCATTCTGCCTAGGACTCGCGTTACGGAATGCGCTCTGATTCCAGTCCTCTTGGGGAAAGAAATTTTCTCATGAAATTTCGTCCAGTGTATGGGACCAGTGTCCACCCAGCCTCTTGCTGCACTTGGGGAGCTACGATAGGTAGCGAAATCCGGTTTCGCAAACCAGCTATAACGGCTGGAGGGATCATCGTGCTAACCACACGATACCTCCATTCTGGTTGGATAATCGTCCACCTCTGCTTCGACATGTGAACGTGAGGCCTGCAGCCGGTTAATCGGTCTTGGCCCTTCATGGGCTGTAGCGCCACGGATTAACTTTACTTTTTATAATAATAGATAATCACTAAGTAAATATCTGGAATAGTAATACTGTTGTTTTGAGGTCCAGAAATGGAAACGAAGTATGGAATAAAAGTCCTGTTAGATTGCATCAAGGGAGGCAGTCAGCACGAAACTTAATGAAGACGGCTCCAGGTCCAACGCGGCATAGTCTGAGGAATGTAAACACTGTGCAGTCAGCTTTTGAATTATTTATGAAGCCCAGCATTTTGCAGAATATTTTGAAGTGGACCAACAAAGAGGTAACAAATGGATAGATCTGATAGGGAAGAATTTGAGTTCCTTCTTGGTCTGCTTATACTCGCAGGAGTGTACAAAGGTCACAATGAGGGCATAGTGAATTTATGGAACACAGAGCATGGCCGACAATATCACAGTTGATGAAGAACTGGTAACTTTCAGGGGCAGGTGTCCTTTTCGGAAGTATATCCCCTCAAAATCCGGAAAATATGGCATCAAAGTATGGGCTGCTTGTGATAGCACTAATTACTATGTCACAAACCTGCAAGTGTACACAGGAAGGGGCGAAGACGAGCCTAGGGAATCGAATCAGGAAAAAAGAGTAGTATTGGACTTAACTCAAAATTTATTCCTGAGTGGTAGAAACATCGCAACAGATAATTTCTTCACAAGTTTGGACCAGACAAAGGAATTAGAAAGAAAGCAGATGATTCTGTAAGGAACAATAAGAAAGAATCGCCGTGAACTAGCCGCAGAATTTGTCATAGCAACGGGAAGGAAACCAGCTTCAAGTCTCTTCGGATTCCAGGAATCCGCTGCGATAGTTTCCTTTTACCCAAAAAAGGGTAAGGTAGTGACTCTGCTGAGCACTATGCATTTCGAAGAGGAAATAGCTGAAGATGAAAAAGAAAAACCTATTATGCTACTAGACTATAACGCAACAAAGTCAGGTGTAGACACAATGGAGAAATTAGTCAGAACATACACTACAAAACGTATGACAAGGAGGTGGCCCATGGTTATTTTTTATAATATTTTGGATATTAGTGCGCTCAATGCGTTCATAATTTGGCTGGAGTTAAATCCTGACTGGAAGAAAAAAAAAACAACTACAGAAGAAGAGAATTTATTCTTGAGCTGGGAACATCTTTAGTGCAGAAGAACAGAAGTGGGCGCACCAAAGTTCTTCCTGCTCGTATTTCAGCACAAGTGCAAAGTGGGGCAAAACGTGGACGATGCCACTTATGTGAACGTTATGTGGACAGAAAGCATCCAGAAAAGTGCATAAAATGTTCATCTTTCGTCTGTAAACAACATTCCAAGTTGTTTTGTTTCAAATGTAAGGACGTATAAGATGAAGGTGGAAGGATGGCAAGGTGTAAAATGTAAAAATGTTTATATACCAAGCCGTTCTGTTTTCAAGGTAAACATGTATGTTTTATGCCAGTTCATTAAAACAATTGCATTACTACCGATATATCTCGTGTAAATTACTTGGGATCTATATGACCCCAGCGATACTCAGTGTTAAAAAAAGAAACCTGGTAGAAGGAGGGTTAAACACTGCAAAGTTTTGAAATGATAAACATCTATGATGTTACTACACAGTTCATCACTGTAACAAGAACGAATGTCTAACGCTCGGCTTATACCGTTTGAGGATTTATCGCTCGTGACAATTTTACCCATCATGCATGTGCGTTACCTATTGGATTATGCTATGAACTACTTGGCGCTCGAGCGAAAACGTCCGAATCAGACCTCTGCTGTATACCACAACAATCACCTCTTTTTTTTTTCAATTCTATAGTGTTTCTGTTCTAGCTCTTTTTCCTCCGTTTCTCTTACTTATCCAACTTATCTTCATCGTCGCCTGAATGAATGAATGAATGAATGAATGAATGAATGAATGAATGAATGAATGAATGAATGAATGTTAATCATAAATAATAAATTGCTTAGAAACTTACATAATTATTTAGTGACTATTAATACATTTATTTCCGAATCAAATAAGTCCGCTTGTGTACCACGTCTGCAGTTTGGATCGCAGCAGCGCCCGTTCCTGTCGAAGTGATTTACACACAGAGCGCGCTTCCGATTGAAATATGTTTCCAGTAAACTGGAGCTGCATTAGCGAGCTGACGAGGTGAGAGACTCCATTGTCCGCTGTAAATGGAAGCCTGGCTCTGTCCAGCCCTGTAATTCTGTTTTGTGGTGTCAACTCTGTATGATATTGCTATTCTAAGTCTATGACATTCGTCAAATTCTGCAGCGTAAATTCTGTCAACAATAACAAAAGCTCTGAAAAGAAGGAAATGAAACAGAAAAATACAGCGCACGCACAAACAAAAGTTTGGGTTTAAAAGCTGTTTAATTTTTACACAAATTTTACCCCACTGCGTGTATAAAAGTTGTGCTTGAATGCACAAGACACGAGTCCAGTGTTTCATTTTTGCAACGCTATTGTGGAAGTATGACGCGCATCGCTTATCTATGTTTTGAGTCTTCCCCAGTCTTCCTTCCTTCCTTCCTTCCTTCCTTCCTTCCTTCCTTCCTTCCTTTATATTTTTCCAGCCATCCTCTTAGCCTACTTTGTATCACATTCAATTTACTTTTACTTTCTTTCTTAGCCAGTTTAACTTCCCCCTATTTCGTCTTACACGTCACTATGGATAGGAGAGGGAGAATGACTAAATCAGACACTAGACACCTCATTCCCCAATCTACTTGGCTTCTCGTTTTCAAAATTCATCCGCATATCATCAGCTAAGTACAAGATCTCATCATAACAATTTACTCATTATACCCTACCACAAGACATCTTTATATTCTTCATCCTATACAGTTTCAGTTGCTAGAAATTGGAACTCGCTTCCGAATGATACAAGGGGTTGTTGGACAATAACTTCATTTAGGTCAAAATTACATAAATTCTTACTTAACAGAAGAATTGCTGATTAATATGTGTTACTTATAATGAAACTAACATCTGTCCATTCTTATTATTATTATCATTAATTTCTCTAAATAGATTTACAAAACCTCTAATGGCAATTACATTAATATTCTCATTATAGAAATAGAAATATATATATTCTCCCTGTAACATAGTCCTAGTAAGCTTATATTAAATTAATTTTCATCATTTTACTAGCTATTTCAAATATTAAATTAATTATAATTCATTGAATTAAATTAGCTCATAAATTAAGTTACTACTTTACCTTATAGATTTATCTAAATTTAAATAAATGTGTAGTGAAGAATATTGCTGGAGAACCTTTTAAGTGTATTGTAAATATTTGTAATTTAAATTTATGTATTGTATTGATTAAGGCTGGTTGAGTGGAAGAGAAGGCCTTATGGTCTTAACTCTGCCAGCGAAAATAAAACATTATTATTATTATTATTATTATTATTATTATTATTATTATTATTATCATCATCATAAGTGTGGGCCTCCCTGATCATGTATTATGTTGTAGTGCAGTGATGTCAAAGCAAGCGCATTTTTCTGACCTTGACGTCGTGCGCGGGCATTAAGCGCTAGGTATGCTAGGAGGAATAAGCAGCCTGTTGGATTAAGAAAACAGTGGTGCACAAACTTCAAACAGAACGTGAAATTTTATGTAGTTATTTTTATATGGCTTCTTTCTGTTTAATATTATCTATATTGTCTGTAAAACAAAAGTACTAACACCTATTTCTTAGCCTAATATTGCAGTTATGTTTTAAACTTTAATAACATAATAAAGAGTAAAGAAGGAATATCCACACAAATTCCATAATAACTACAACTATACTGTACTATGTGAATTAAACACATCATTCATAAAGAAAGTGTTATTCCAAAGACAGACACTGAATATGACATGATAAGTTCAAATTGATTTTGATGGTATCTTTAGCCTTATAAAAGTAAACAAAACAATATTATAGTACAAGGCAAAGCTGCCTAGGTATATCTTTTAACTGTAACTAATATTACGTAATAAAACTCTTATCGCATTATGCTTTTAGGTGATATTGGTGCGCAACTTTCTGTTATCAGAATATTAAATTATCTCGAAATCTGCTGAAGCTATAGAGCTGACGTTTTACCAACACATAGGCACATATCTTTTGTTTGTGATGTAACAGTATTTTCTTTATTAATTAATTTCCTTACAAACATTTTCCATACAAATATTTTCAAACATTTTAATACACTATCTTCAGTAATACGTATTTACGATATATTAGATTTATGAAAACATTGTTTAGTACCTGTAAGGTTACTAAACAAACATATCTGAAAATTTCACTTTTCTGTAAAAAAAAAACGTTGAGAAAATATTCCTTTTGAGTAAAAAAGCAAACTTGTGAAAAATGAACATTAAAATTAAAACTTACATTCTTATAATGCACTTATATTTCTCAGACAAATCTAAAAATTAACATGGATACAGTTTTAATAAGTTCTCTTCCCTTTATCTATTGAATCAGTGCTGGCCATCCCTGTATATAGCTCGACCAAGCGGCATATACTACCTCTTTCGTCTGTCTCATTTCCTTTCCGCTGTAAAGCGCTCAGGCTCTCCTGGGCTCTAAAGCGCGCTCTTGATCCTATGGGCATGAGTTGACATTGCTGTTGTATTGTATTGTATTTATTTACATTCCATGGTATTCGTACATTGCTTCACAGATAGAATATGGAACAATTCAAACGAAAAAAAAAATCTTAATAGTACTATAGGGCCATATTCATAGACATTCTTAGCGCGGGCTTCCGGTGGATGATCAGCGAACTAACGTTTTTCGTATTCATAAACCAGTGTTAGCGATATGATATGATTCCCGTACAAGTAACCAATTGATAGCAGGGGCTAGTTCAGCACGCTCGTAGCGCGGGCTAGCGAAATGTTTATGAATAGCACCAGTCTTAATTTATAGTCACAGTCTGGTTGAAATATACAGAAGAGATTTACAATACAGTCTACTAGTACAACACAAAGTTTTAGTATCAATTTCATGAAGCGTTGTTGAATATCACAAATTTACCTAGAGAATAGAAGGCGTGAGAAATTAGGTACTTCTTTAATTTGGCCGTAAATAATTTTATGTTTTGAGTTTCATTTTTTATATCCATTGGGAGGCTATTAAACATTTTTGCTGCCATATAACGCACTCCTTTTTGATAGCACGATAGACTTGCCGATGCAGTATGAAAGTCATTATTGACGCGTATTTATGCTAAGAACTGTTGAATTAGTTACAAAGTTTTCACGATTACATACGAGGAAAACTATTAATGAAAAAAAATATACTGACAAGCCATGGGCATTATTTGTAGTTTTTTGAAAATAGTCCTACACGATTCCCTAGATTTGCTACCTACTATTATTGTAATACGTCCCGCGCCGTGGCGTCGTGGTCTAAGGCATCCTACCTAGGACTCGCGTTACGGAATGCGCGCTGGTTCGAGTCCTCTTGGGGGAAGAAATTTCTCATGAAATTTCGGCCAGTGTATGGGACCAGTGCCCACCCAGCATCGTGATGGACTTGGGGAGCTACGATAGGTAGCGAAATCCGGTTGCGAATGCCAGCTATAACGGCTTGGGGAATCATCGTGCTAACCACACGATACCTCCATACTGGTTGGATGACCGTCCACCTCCGCTTCGGCATTTGGGTGTGAAGCCAGCAGCCGGTTGGTCGGTCTGGGCCCTTCACGGGCTGTATTGTAATACTGTTGCTATTTGTAGAATTTCCCCAGAATATTATTCCAAAACTCATTACCGACTGGAAGTATGCAAAGTATGTTGTTTTAAAGGTAATTATGTTTATTATCTCTTATATAGATCTAATAGGAAAACGAGCTGAATTTAGTTTGGGGGTAATTTCTTTAACATGATTTTTCCAATTTAACACATTATCGATTTTTAAGCCCAGAAATTTGGTTGTAGTTGTTTCTATTTGGTACGTATTGTTAATTATTGCGTTTGAAATTTGCGAGGTTGAATTTGGACAGGATTTAAATTGAATTATGTTAGTTTTGTTACAATTTAATACTAATTTATTGATTATGTGATTAGCATGACAGAAGGCTACCGCAGAGACATCACAGGATAATCACGACAACAGAGAAACAATTTCTTCCATTGTCCACGCCTGGTATCGTACCTCGGACTGCTTGATGGGAAAACGTTCCAGCTATTTACAGTCACTACTATGAACAAGAGCTTTAATAATAATAATAATAATAATAATAATAATAATAATAATAATAATACATATCACATAAGTGAGAAATGAAATTGTATACTTTACACATTTCCAATGTAATTCTGAAGGTGTAATTCACTGGAAGTTTGTTCCACTCGATTCGGATCTTCAGATAGAATGATAGATCAACAGATTGAATGAGTTCATAAGATGATATATATATATGTATATGTATATGTATATGTATATATATATATTTTTCCCTTGTACGGAGGAGGAACCCGAAGGGTTGCACTGCACCCTAAGGCTTATTGTGCTTCTGGAATCTGTGCAGTAGATGGACGCATTTGGATGGAGTCATGACAAGCGAATGGGCGGAGCCTATCAGTATGGGAGTGTAGTGCGGACTGCATCAGCTCACGGCCGTTAAGGGGTAAAATGCGCGTGACAGAAGGTGATAAGTAGGGGTGGCATTTTAGACGCTTGTCTTCGATGCTTTCTCCCAAAGCGGTAATTAGACTGTCCCCCTCCACTTACCACTTGCTTTCGGTTCCTATATTCTACAGATTCTAGAAACTGAGTAGGGAGACTCGTCTAATTTGGCAATATTTGTATTTTGACACAGTTTGTAGTTACATATTCTGAAATTAAATATTCCTCTATTATGGAATGTGTTTAAACAATAAGTCCCAATATACCTCTGAAAGAAAATTCTACAAATCTAAATTACTTTACACATAACACACTAATAAATAACGAAATAACAAATGACATGTTTCCAGATTTGGAACTCCATCAGGATAAATTGACAATAGTACAGGGGTAATTAATTAGGCAATACGATTAAAAAGTATTTTTTTGAAAATAAAAGAGTGGTACAAGGTTTATAAGACTTAATTTACTGCGACAAGAAGTCACTAAACATCATAAACAGAAAACAAAATCAAAGAAAAAAAAAGAATTGAATGGATTTTTCCGACCACTCTTATTAATTATATTGAAAGCTTGTCTTCTAATTTCTTTTGTCGATAGCCCAAACCCAAGTTCTTGCATTTTGATTACATATGTCACCAGTTTTTGCTCTTCCTCAACGGTTAGAACTAGGGGTCGTCCTTTCTTGGGAAAGACAACGTCATCAGGTCCTGAGGATGCATACAGAAACCTCTTTAAGTTGTTAAAGAGCACATTGTACTTCTTAGAAGCCCTATAATTCGACCATCTAACTTTCAAAACACTCCCAACCGCAGCCCGCAAATCATCTTTGGAATATTTTTCAGAATAATGTCCTCGTTCCCTTGGCATATCTGCAACACACCACACACAGTGCTGCATTGAAGACTGTAAAAATCCCTCATACGTCCCTACTCTTAAATTTTACCATCGAGTACACATTCTTATTCAAAGAGAGCAGCAATATATCACTATAAAGGAAAATGGCTAATTCGCACTACCCTGGAGAAGACATTTTTTTGCTAAGCAGAACATAAAACGAGCTAAGGCCTGATGAGTTATTGACAGAAAATATTAATTACATAAATGACTTACCTTATAATATGGAATCTCAGCTTTTGATATATAATGCACAAACAAACGTAGGTAATGAACAACACTTTCTTTCCGTCTTTGTACACACACGTCCACACAACCACCACGTCAACAGGAAGTATTCAACACTTCTTTCTATTAGTAACAATATGTGCCACTATAATGCGCGGATTCGAATGAAACGAAAACTAAAAGTACAGTCAGATGTTACACTCTGTGGAGGTGTCATTGAACTTCTCAAAACTCTGGAAGAAATTTGGCAGTAAAAGAAATACAAGAATATTGCCAAATTTGCCGAGTTTCCCCTATAGCTACATATTATATTAATCAGGCTTCAAATATATACAAACAAGAAAGAGATCATCTAAAATTCAATCCGATATCCTATGAACAATGGGTAACATATTTTAAGAATTTATGGACAGAGACATCTGAGGAGGAAGAAGAAGAGAATAACATCCAACTAGAGGAGAATATAGATCCAATTACATATGAGGAATTTAAAAAGCGGTAGACGATAGTAAAAATAAAATATCCGCACGATCAGGTAACATAAATAACGAACTCATCAAATATGCTCCAGAGCCTGTGAAATATCATATTTCAGATTTAATTCATGTATGTTGGAAATACTGTCATGTACCTGAAGAGTGGAGATTAGCCAAAATATATCCAATATATAAGAAAGGCGAAAGGAACAATTGTGACAACTATAGGGGAATAAGTATTCTAAATACGTGTTATAAACTATATGCAACAATATTAAAGAACTGATTGAAGACAATAATGGGGAATATTATCTCGGAAGCTCAAAACGGATTTCGTGAAGGAAGAGCTTGTGTAGATGGCATATTTAGTATAAACCAAATAATAGAAAAAACATAGTGAATATAACATACCAACATATATGACATTCATAGACTACGAAAAAGTCTTTGACAAGGTTAATAGAAATAAATTATGGCGTATTTTAGAACAAAAAGGTATACCGAAACATTTAATAACAATAATAAGAAGTTTATATGTAGACGACAAAATAATGATAGAAACAAAAACAAAGAATGAGGATAAAATAGCAACAATTAACAAAGAAGTGAGAAAGGGTTGTCCTCTCTCAACACTGCTTTTGAATATATATTGACAATGTCATAGAAGAATGGCAGTTACATCTCGAGACTCATTTTAAAATTAAGAATAGGTTTTTAGACATAATTTTATTTGCAAATGACCAAGTTCTAATATGTAGTTCAGAGGATAATTTATAAAAAGTCATATATATGAAATAAATAATCTAGTAAAAAGTATGCATTAAACATCCCCACAGCCAAAACAAAAGTTCTAGCATTCCAAGTGTCCAATACAATGAGGGCTAAAATCATTTTAGAAGGCAAAATGATAGAACAAGTAAACAATTTTAATCATTAAGGCTGTAGTGTATCTTACTTACTGGCTTTTAAGGAACCCGAAGGTTCATTGCCGCCCTCACCTAAGCCCAACATCGGTCCCTATCCTGTGCAAGATTAATCCAGTCTCTATCATAATATCCCACCTCCCTCAAATCCTTTTTAATATTATCCTCCCATCTACGTCTCGGCCTCCCTAAAGGTATTTTTCCCTCCGGTCTCCCAACTAACACTCTACATGCATTTCTGGATTCGCCCATACGTGCTACATGCCCTGCCCATCTCAAACGTCTGGATTTAATGTTCCTAATTATGTGAGGTGAAGAATACAATGTGTGCAGTTCTGTGTTGTGTAACTTTCTCCATTCTCCTATAGCTTCATCCCTCTTAGCCCCAAATATTTTCCTAAGCACCTTATTCTCAAACACCCTTAACCTATGTTCCTCTCTCAAAGTGAGAGTCCAAGTTTCACAACCATTCAGAAAAACCGGTAATATAACTGTTTTATAAATTCTAACTTTCAGGTTTTTGGACAGCAGACTGGATGATAAAAGCTTCTCAACCGAATAATAACACGTATTTCCCATATTTATTCTGCGTTTAATTTCCTCCCGAGTGTCATTTATATTTGTTACTGTTGCTCCAAGATATTTGAATTTTTCCACCTCTTCGAAGGATACATTAAAAATGACGATGTAATAAAAATATTAATAAATGTAGCAATGTATGTGGAGCAATAAAAAGAAACCTCAAACAAACTAGGAAAGAAACTAATAGAAAAATAGAGGCCGCAGAAATGCGATTCCTGAGGAGTACAGTCGGCTACACTTTGTTAGACAAAAGGAGAAATGATGGCATAAAAAAGGAATTAGGCATCTTTAAACTAACACAGAAGATACATCAATATAGAAGTAAGTGGAGGGAACATGTGGAAAGAATGGAAGAATACCGCATTCCAAAACTGCTATTAGATTACAGACCAACATGCAAAAGAAACATTGGCAGACGAAAGAAAAGATGGACTCAGCAAATGTTTAATGCATGAGACCGGAACAAGCGTTTAGAGGCTTAAACCTTGACGACGACGACGATGATGATGATGATGTTGACGACAAACAAAATTGTTCTTCCTTTGACACATATCGTCAAGTGAGATGTACTGCCTGACAATAGATGCACGTATCAGCCAGAACCTCAATCAGAGAGGAATATTTTATTAAGGGCATATAATATTACTTACAATTGCTTTCAAATATTGGTTCCTTTGGTCTGTTACATTATTACTTTTCTGTGAGAGAAGAAAATTTTGGTCATGTGTTCAGCATAATCCAAAACCATTCTTAAAGACAATACACAAATATAAGGAAAAAATGTATCTGTATGTTGAAGTTTATTGCAACACACCTTTGAACGTCTAACACTGTAAGTTTAACTAGTTTAAAAAAACCAACCCTTCTGCTTTCATTTACGATAGCTCGGTTCAAATTATATGGCCAGAAGGAGTAAAACAAAGTCGTTTGAGATTTGAGATAATGTAATTACTGTCATTAATTTTCTTTGCGAGACTGAGCTTTTCATTGAATCGTCGTCCGACATCAGAGCGAGCTAAGGTCATATTTTAACGTTGGTAATTGCTGTTTAATTACTCTCGGGTCTTGAGAAGAAAATATATAAACACGAAAGAAAAATGGGAATGAAAGAAGGGCGATAAGACTGGAGGAAAAACCGGGACGCAGCGATGCGTTTTGTAAAACTGTCTTTGTGTTTGTACAATCCGTACACAGAGACCCGGAATTAATTGCACGCTTTATCTCTAATTACCCCACTTCGCTCTTCAAGTGAGCGTCACCAAGACACTTTTGTATGTCCATTTAATTCTATTTAAACAATAATCACAGGAATAATGCTGTCTCAACTGAAACAGGTTTACGTAAGCCTATGAAATCGTAGCCAACTATCGCAACCATTCCCTTTTTATCGTACAATGATGACTATGTTACACAATGGATATGAAATTCTTCGGTTCATACCTCTCCCATGGCTATTAATATTTTCATTATTGATTCCTCTACATTGTAAATGAGAATGTCTGTAATTTTTTGTCTAGATTTAAGGAGATTCAAAATAGATGCATAATAGATACTCGATGTAGCTGTGGTGACGCCTATTTATCATTTTGCACCTAATATATTCCTCGCTTCTCTCGACGAATCCAACCTCTTTTCCACTTACTTACTTACTTATGGCTTTTAAAGAACCCGAAGGTTCATTGCCGCCCTCACATAAGCCCGCCAGCGGTCCCTATCCTGTGCAAGATTAATCCAGTCTCTATCATCATATCCCATCTCCCTCAAATTCATTTTAATATTATCCTCCCATCTACGTCTCGGCCTCCCTAAAGGTCTTTTTCCCTCCGGTCTCCCAACTAACACTCTATATGCATTTCTGGATTCGCCCATACGTGCTACATGCCCTCCCCATCGCAAACGTCTGGATTTCATGTTCCTAATTATGTCAGGTGAAGAATACAATGTGTGCAGTTCTGCGTTGTGTAACTTTCTCCATTCTCCTGTAAATTCATCCCGCTTAGCCCCAAATATTTTCCTAAGCACCTTATTCTCAAACACCCTTAACCTATGTTCCTCTCTCTCATAGTAAGAGTCCAAGTTTCACAACCATACAGAACAACCGGTAATATAACTGTTTTATAAATTCTAACTTTCGGATTTTTTGACAGCAGACTGGATGATAAAAGCTTCTCAACCGAATAATAACACGCATTTCCCATATTTATTCTGCGTTTAATTTCCTCCCGAGTGTCATTTATATTTGTTACTGTTGCTCCAAGATATTTGAATTTTTCCACCTCTTCGAAGGATAAACCTCCAATTTTTATATTTCCATTTCGTACAATATTCTGGTCACGAGACATAATCATATACTTTGTCTTTTCGGGATTTACTTCCAAACCGATCGCTTTACTTGCTTCAAGTAAAATTTCCGTGTTTTCCCTAATCGTTTGTGTATTTTCTCCTAACATATTCACGTCATCCGCATAGACAAGCAGCTGATGTAACCCGTTCAATTCCAAACCCTGCCTGTTATCCTGAACTTTCCTAATGGCATATTCTAGAGCGAAGTTAAAAAGTAAAGGTGATAGTGCATCTCCCTGCTTTAGCCCGCAGTGAATTGGAAAAGCATCAGATAGAAACTGACCTATACGGACTCTGCTGTTTGTTTCACTGAGACACATTTTAATTAATCGAACTAGTTTCTTGGGAATAACAAATTCAATAAGAATATCATATAAAACTTCCCTCTTAACCGAGTCATATGCCTTTTTGAAATATATGAATAACTGATGTACTGTACCCTTATACTCCCACATAATATAATAAAAATTATTAAAAGCATAAAATTTATCAACATCGTCCTTAAAATCAGAGATAAAACCACGCACCAACGAAAACATTAAAATTGCTTCAAAGGTCCAAATTCCACACTCGCGGTCGGTACAAATTACACAACGTGCAAAGATTTCATTTATAAAAAAAGTTATTACAACAATTATTGTAAATAGACGAATGCAAGTATGGTAGAAGTTTTCTTTGTTTTGTCGCAATACTTGAACAAGCAAAATACCCTCTTGTTTCAAATAGTAACTACATATTTATTTTCAAATTTTGCAATTCTGTTTGAAACTCATTTCTTGTTTAATGTTCGAAACATTAAGTAAAACATAAAAAAATATCTAAAGCATAATCCCATTTGATAGTAAGAAATAGGTAAAGAAATAGAGAAGGTATTCGTCTCCAAATATCTTATAAAGGGGCATCATTTTATTTTTACTAACATTTTTAATATTAACTTGCCTATACCTCTGGATCAACGCCCCCTTCCACGGCTGGATTTCGATGATACTGGCGTAATATACAAACAAATGACTTTACTAGGTATAGGAGGAAAGAAAAGTAGTTCATCCATTTACGTAAACTAGGAAATATCGCGATTTTGAGTTTGATAATTTTCATTAGGTTTTTGTTTAATAAAAATACAGTACAGCATTAACAATGAGTGTTTTTACTCACGAACTGAGCTGTCCATTCGAACGTATTCATTATGCAGTGTATATTATACTGTCTACAGCACATTAGCGTACAATATAGAGAATGAAGTTAAATTGAAAAATAATCATAATATGGATATTTAAACACATTTTTTATATGGTGGCCGTTCATTTCGATACAGGCTTCAGTTCTAATATGCATATTATCGCACTATAGACTATTGTACCTAATCCCAATTACCAGTTTCGTCCTTCGTACTAGTAACTCATGTTGAAATAATTCTGTACCTACTCTATAAAAGAGTTCCTTACGTACTGTAAATTCAATCTTCACTTCCGCCGGATCCGAAAAGATAAAATTACTCAGACATACTATCTACTGTCCGTCCAAGTGGTTATGTCGTAGGGTCGTAGAAAGGGGGGAAATCACGTGAGAGTTAATTACTTAACAAGGCCCTTTTATTTAAGTTATTTTAAACAGTTGTATATTATTACGTAGACGTCCAATTCGTAACACAAATTAATGTTTTCAGAAAAGATCTAAGACAGCCCAGCCACTAGCTGGCGAATAAAAGCTGGTTGGGGAAACCGGGATACGACGTAGGCAAATGGACGACTGTACCTTTGCGAAAATGATTCAATATTGAAAACTCACTCGTCACTGGAAAACGTGAACATATTTTTGGAACGTACTGTTTACTATTAACGTAAGGCAGGGATGAGACGATATTAGCTCCCAATCACGGTAGAAGAGCTCGATCTTGATCACGAGCGCATAGCTTATTCACTGTAACGTAGACGACAGGGATGTACATGCACATACAGCGAATAAAGGCAGCAATTATTACAATAACTTGCGTTACTAAATTTCTGGCTATGTAATAGGGCTAATTATTCAGTTATTTAATATACATGTACATACATAAACAAATCGCAAAGGGAAGGGTGTTTTAGGAACAAAAAGAGAAATAGGAAAAGTTAATTGTATGTAAACCATTTTATTGTTAAAAGGCAATTATTTATTATGTAAATACTTCACTTCATTGGGTAGGAGAATCTAATAGGGTCTACCTGCTCGACGTGTGTGATCTCTAAGCACTTTTGAGTATTTGTTGAAAAAATAATAATGATAATATTGATTGAAATAGAGTATATTGATTGTGTGATTGTGAAAATGTAGTCCTTACTCTCCAGTCGTGATTATGTAATGAGTTTTCTTAGAGTGATTTGTGAGATGCACGTAACACGAAAAAACAAATTCATTAAATTAAGATATTGAGAGCCATAATAATGTTTTATTTTCGCTGGCAGAGTTAAGGCCATAAGGCCTTCTCTTCCACTCAACCAGCCTTAATCAATACAATACATAAATTTAAATTACAAATATTTTCACTACACTTAAAAGGTTCTCCAGCAATAATCTTCACTACACATTTATTTAAATTTAGATAAATCTATAAGGTAAAGTAGTAACTTAATTTATGAGCTAATTTAATTCAATGAATTATAATTAATTTAATATTTGAGATAGCTAGTAAAATGATGAAAATTAATTTAATATAAGCTTACTAGGACTATGTTACAGGGAGAATATATATATTTTAATTTCTATAATGAGAATATTAATGTAATTGCCATTAGAGGTTTTGTAAATCTATTTAGAGAAATTAAAGATAATAATAATAAGAATGGACAGATGTTAGTTTCATTATAAGTAACAAATATTAATCAGCAATTCATCTGTTAAGTAAGAATTTATGTAATTTTGACCTAAATGAAGTTATTGTCCAACAACCCCTTATATCACTCGGAAGCGAGTTCCAATTTCTAACAACTGAAACTGTATAGGATGAAGAAGCCATCGTAATTTTTGGGGTCAATCATTTAAGGGGATTATGTATGACTTTTAAAACTTCCAAATTTCGGCCAAAATTTGTGAAATTAGACTATGTAAACAGATCTATAATAATATCGTCTGTATAAAATTTGGTGCAATTAGGTCTAACAGTTTTGAAATTATATTTTTAAGTATATTTTATATTGACGTTACTAAAAAAGCTCCTTGCATCAAAGTTTTCAAAATGTTTAGTTCATATTTGCTCAAAATCCTGAAAATAGTTATTGGAATAAAAGTGAATTGCATTACTGCAATCAAATATAAAATATTATTTCTAAATTAAAGAAATACGTAGTCTAATAAAAGTAAATATCCAGAAACAAGCAACTAATAAAACTTCAACATTACATTTAAAATAAAGAAATAAAAGGAATATAGCTACAATCTATTGACCCAAATGTAAATTAATTTACCTTCGATGTTAATTGCGAAATGAATTTATTTCGCTGTTCTCCTGAATAATGCCTATATTTTTTTTTCATGTTGCGTCTCATAATGCCGTTTTATGTTGCTTTTTTTGCAAATTATATTTTTTTTTACACAACAAACACTGGACTTCATCACCATGTTCGAAGCATGTTCCACTCTTCCTTGAAAGCTTTAAGCGTTTCAGTTCCGTCATGATGCGCTGTGTTCTAAGATCTGTACATCCTTTAGTAATGTTTACAGGTAAAAGAGCTCCGTGCGCGCAGCGGGCATAAAATAGCTCTCGCTCGGAATTATTAATCACCAACGCAAGACTGCCTTAAGGCTACTATGACTGTATATGTGATCTTGGATCTGTGTGGAGGACGGTTGAACTTCATTAGTAGAAGGGGTGGGAGTGAAGTACATTCAAAAACTCAGGTACAATAAAAATTGAAGTAAAAATAAAATTATGTCCCTGTACATCTTAACACCACAGTCTACTATATACAGTCGCGAAGCTCAATATGTAGTAAAAATGCAAACATGGGTAGTTGCCCACCACTAGGATCGCTACTATCGCCTCATCATCGCAGATCTCTCTCCTAGCAGCCGACAAAATATGTTACACTTTCGTTGTCGTGTTCTTTTGGAAAAATTAACACCTTCCTTCCATTATTGAAATATTAAATGCATAAAGTTAATTTATTATTTTAATGAAGTATATTAAATTCCACCATAAACTCGAAGATACCTGCAAGAAATAGGTTAATATTATTTTTGTATGTGCAAAACGAACTGAAATTTACT
This sequence comes from Periplaneta americana, assembly GCF_040183065.1. Taxonomy (NCBI): domain Eukaryota; kingdom Metazoa; phylum Arthropoda; class Insecta; order Blattodea; family Blattidae; genus Periplaneta; species Periplaneta americana. The sequence goes on from NC_091117.1 coordinate 225,574,708, forward strand.
ATAATCCCTTCACTCATTCAAGATTATAGCGATAATTAACTATGAAACCAATAAATATTAATTTGCATTTCCCTTTACAACAATAATAATGGAAATATGAATTAATGGAGTAACTTACGTGTACCGGTACTTGTAGTGTAGGCTTACGTAGTTAACAAAGTGGGATGAGGTTAAGCAATAATAATCACACCAGAATTGGAAATAAAACGTGATCAATAAATTTTATTGTAACAGACTTTTTCTACGTCTCTAGTAAAGCAACAAATAAAAATAACAACAAAATTAACAGCTATAATTAAAAACACATCCTTTGAAGAAAAAAGTAGGCCTAAGCAATAATAATCCCACCAGAATTGAAAATAAAACGTGATCAATAAATTTCATTAAAACAAACTTAATTTTTCTACGTCTTTGGTAAAATAACACATAAAAATAATAACAAAATTAACAGCTAGAATTAAAAATATATCCTCTGAAAAAAAAGTAGACCTAACCTTTATTTCTCTGGAAATGTAGCAGCCTAAGTGACAGAACTTTAACCGGTATCTAATGTCCTTTCGGTTAGACTGAAACATTTCGTTGTGAAATTTAAGGATATAATGTATTCTAACAGTCACAAAGAACTTCAAATTAAGAGTTTTGTTTCTGCATAGCATTCTTGTGGAAACCCAGGAACCTTTCTGAATCTTTCGGGAATCGGAAAAAGGATAACTCTGGCCTCTTTCTCTTACTGTTGCTACAATTTATAGCACTACAAACGTCTCCTCCTTGTCCCATATTATTATTCCAATTATTATATTTTAGCCATTAACATTTTCATTACAACCAATAACGAACATTTCACAAGCATCAATGTGAAATACGCAACGAGCTAGCACTCGATAGAAATACGACACAGTCCAAAGTCGACTATGGACAGTCTATTGTTTCTAGTTGCTAACCGCTTGGAGCGCGTTATCACGAGATTTGCAAAAAAACACCTCAAGCTTCGCGACTGTATATAGTAGACTGTGTTAACACTATTACATCACTTGGTCGAAATATTTCTCCAGTAACAGCATTCAAGATTGAAGCAGAATTACAATCATTCCACTAACAAGTCAGAGCTCGATTCACATCGTACTGTCTTCTGCAATCGATTAGTTCACTGAGGTATGTGATCGTGTAATATATTCTCAGAAGATTTCCTGATATAAATAGACTAATGCTCATTAAATGCCAGCCGCATTGTGTTTTGTGCACAGAAGGAATTGCTCAGCCAGGCTAGTTTACCTCTTTCCAGCATTGCCTTTACCCTCATCCAAATTATTTCCCTCCCACAGAAGTGCCTCCATAAGTAAAGGTCTGGGCTATCCCACATTCGTATCACGTAGTTCGAACAAGTAGCGGCGTTCGTTGCCAGTCTGCCTCAGTTGGAAGTTGATGCCGCATCTCTAGTGCTTGCAGTCGATCGGTCTTCTGGAAAGTAGTTTCAAATTTGACTTTGCCGAGGACTTCACTTCTTCGTGCTGGCATTGTTGATATTGGTAGCAGCAGGAGCAATATTCCTCACGTTTCCAATACGTTTAAAATAATAATATTGCTTTCTTTCCGCATTCCGCATTCGTTTTCAACGTCCCTTCTGTAAACAATACCGACACTACGCTTTCATGTCCAGATAGTTTCACCTTGTTTTTCCTTCCGATACATTATCATTGTGAATTAAGAGGAGACTCCACTAAAATCATGAAATTAGGCAAAAATGTTTATTGGCTATTTCACTTATTTAGAATGTATATTTTCATAACTCAAATGGATTTAGTTCAATTATTATAATTACAAATACTTACTTACTTACTTACTTACTGGCGTTTAAGGAATTCGGAGGTTCATTGCCGCCCTCACATAAGCCCGCCATTGGTCCCTATCCTGAGCAAGATTAATCCAGTCTCTACCATCATATCCCACCTCCCTCAAATCCCTAAAGGTCGTTTTACCTCCGGCCTCCCAACTAACACTCTATATGCATTTCTGGATTCGCCCATACGTGCTACATTCCCTCCCCATCTCAAACGTCTGGATTTAATGTTCCTAATTATGTCAAGTGAAGAATACAATGCGTGTAGTTCTGTGTTATGTAACTTTCTCCATTCTCCTGTAACTTCATCCCTCTTAGCCCCAAATATTTTCCTAAGCACCTTATTCTCATACACCCTTAACCTATGTTCCTCTCTCAAAGTGAGAGTTCAAGTTTCACAACCATAAAGAACAACCGGTAATATAACTGTTTTATAAATTCTAACTTTCAGATTTTTTGACAGCAGACTGGATGATAAAAGCTTCTGAACTGAATATAACAGGCATTTCCCATATTTATTCTGTGTTTAATTTCCTCCCGAGTAGCATTTATATTTGTTACTGTTGCTCCCAGATATTTGAACTTCTCCACCTCTTCAAAAGATAAATTTCCAATTTTTATATTTCCATTTCGTACAATATTCTCGTCACAAGACATAATCATATACTTTGTCTTTTCGGGATTTACTTCCAAACCTATCTCTTTACTTGCTTCAAGCAAAATTTCCGTGTTTTCCCTAATCGTTTGCGGATTTTCTCCTAACATATTCACGTCATCTGCATAGACAAGCAGCTGATGTAACCAAATTTTGATTACTAACATGTTTATTTTTAAATTAAGGCTGTAAGAGGGCATGGTATTTAAAGAGCTGTAAAATTACTTTTTTAGTAAAGAATTCCTTTTTTACAAATTTCTGATCACAAATCTAGTAACATTTTGTTCTACAGTTGGTTCTCTGAAGTTACTAGATTAATGTAGCATAGGTAAATTTTAATTTACATAAATATTCATTTTACTTTCAAATCCATATTTCCTTAAATTCATTCTTCTTGAATCAACACCAACTTTTTATGCCAAAATATTAATCACTCTGGATGAAATTTTTACTCCAAGTATTTATGAGATAACTGTACGTTTATATGCATTTATTTTGTGAGAAATTCTACTAAATTATTTTATTAATATTTTTCACTAATTACAGGAAAAATAATATTTTTAAAATTTTAGAAAATTTTGAAAGCGAATAAATGAAATATTTCGTAAAATGAATGCATAGAAATGATTCTTTATGCCTTGTAAATATACCCAAATAAAACGAAGCTAAAAATTTAGATCTTCTATTGAAAACTTGGGTTTGAAAATATTTCTAAAAAGAATGGAAAAAAAAAATAAAAAAAAATAAAAAGGCAAAAATAATTGGGAGTTCAAAATTAGGATTTTGTTAGTCCTTTAAATAGTAAACATGCTCTCAAAATTTGTATAAAATGATTAGGAAGAAAGTTGTTATTTTAGTGGAGTGTCCTTTTAAACATAAACGTAACATGAACACAGACGTTTGCGGGCAGGTTATCAAATGCGATCATTCACAATGATTCACATAAACACTGACATTAACATTGCTGTTATACGTTAACATGAAAGTTTGCAAAATTCGAACTTTCATATTTATGCTTACATGATTTAGAAACAATAAGTTATACAATCATAGGGCGCTTAAATATACGACACAATATCACAAAATAACATCGTTGTTGTGTTTCCATGGTTACCAAGTATGTTATGTTCCCATCTTGAATGATGATATGACTTTTTTACTTTACGGTAACGTTTACGTTTTTAAGTTAACATTTACGTTATGTTAAATTTTCATTCTGAATGGATTTTCACACACGTGTTTTCCTTATACAGAGTGTTTCCCAATTGGTGTTACAAACTTTCAGGGATGATGGCGAAGTGTACATGTATCAATTTGAGATAAGAAACCATGATCCGGAAATGACTGAGTCGAAATTTATAAGCAAAAATAGTTGTGTGAAAATGGAATTGTAATTTGGCACCACGTACCCTCCTTCCCTTAACTTTTGGAACAGTCGTGGAAAAATGGTATGGGCCGGATGTCTCCTACGTGGGTACTTGCCCCGATACAATCTGTGAGCTTGTCTACTGTTCCCATTGGCTCATCCGTATTCGAAAATCAGGTCTGCTTATTCCGCTCTCATGTACTCCTCCATTTCACTAGGACTGATCGACTCTATAAGTTGCAGTGTCCAGTAGAAAGTAGATATACAGTTCAACGAATTTTGAGAATATAAAAGAATTAGAGTTTATTTCACAGTTTGAATTTGAGGCTTCAATAATATACGGTGAAAATACAAAAAGATAATATAAGTTAGCAATAGAAATATGTTTCACTTCGACCCAGATGCAGTAGAGCTAATAATGCTGCACCAGGAAAAATACGTCATTTTATTACTATAGCAAGGAAACAGAATGTATCAGCTAGTTGAGAAACATGTCGCAGAAGAAATAGTTCATTTCACGACCGTCATGATCTATTGCTAAATTCTCCAAATGGAAGATTTAGATGTCGGACAGAGAAACTAGCATTCACTATAACAAGTTTCCTAGAAAGAGGATTCAATCTGGCAAGCCATTTAAGAAAGAACAGGAAAAAGAATTAGACGAAAGGTATAAGGAATGGAAAAGGGGTCGACAGAGCAATCAAGTTATGAAGAAGAGCAAATTGCTGAGTCTAGTGAGGAAATCAGACTTCAGGCAGTTATGTGGGGCCAGTGAATCATTGATACAGAACTGTCCCGAATAGCTCGTGACATGAAACTTTTTATCAAACAGGCCTAGTTAAGACAATACGTAGTATTGATCATATGTTTTTCTTATAACGAGCCAATGGCATTGCTGTTTCTAATTTATCTTTTCTAAAAATCTGCCAAAACATACATATATTAAATAGTTTAATTCGCATTTGCATAAACTCAGTTTATTGCATTACATAAAATAATCATCCTAACTTAGATCCGGAGGTCAAACTGAAAGTTTCTGCAAACTAATGTGTGTAGCAGAGGTCTGCATCGGACGTTTTCGCTCGAGCGCCAAGTAGTTCATAGCATAATCCGATAGGTAGCGCACATGCATGATGGGTAAAATTGTCACGAGCGATAAATCCTCGAACGGTATAAGCCGAGCGTTAGACATTCGTTCTTGTTACAGTGATAATTGTGTAGTAATATCATAGATCATTTCAAAACTTTGCAGTATTTAACTAACCTCTCCATAGTACAACTACAAAACTTACTTTAAAATGTAGGCCTAATATAATTGTAGGTAAATGTTTTTTTTTTTTTTTTTTCCACACAGGAATGATTTTGTTTTTGCCACATCTGATAGATGTTATTGGATGTAAATGTAATTATTATAAACGGAGAACACAATCACGATAATGCAAGAACCGTATCAAGTTTTCTAATAATAATAATAATAATAATAATAATAATAATAATAATAATAATAATAATAATAATAATCTCTAATAATTAGTGTATCAATCTTTGCGTCTGTAATAGTTGTGCAGCATGATTATTCGTTTTATTATATTTTCTGTGACGTTATGTGTACTAATATTGTTATTAATCTACTGCTATATCAATAATATTTTGTAAAATATTTCTACATTGTCGCAGTATATAGGCGGAACACTATGTATGGACCTATCATATGTGGTAAATCAAATATTGAATAATTATTAATTAGCAATAATAACTGTATATCGAAGTTTTTCATACTATTTTATTTATAACTTCATGTTCCTGTTTTGGTACGTTCCATTGACTGTTCCATTAACGTTTGTCATAAACGCAGAAAATAAAGCCTTATTTTTACCGTGTGAGCAAAACATATGTGTATCTTATCTGTCGCCTTCCATACAAGACAAGACATGTCGGTGAGATGACCTTGTACTGTGCTTCTATTTATTACGAGTGTATCACGACCGATCGTATCTCACTCGAGGGTGCGACACTCGATCGAGTTCAAGCGAGCGATTTAACTCCAATGCAGCACTCTGGTGTGTGTGGCAATAAACTAAACTCCATTCACTCTCATAAGTCTTCATGTAAACAAACAAATTGTATCCAAAATACAATTACTGAATAAATTTTCAGTCACGAATTTGGTAACAAAGATACAATATAGCTTTTTACGTATTACGCAAAAGAGTTGAGGATATTCTTCAATGTAAATTAAACATAAACGTAACATAAACACAGAAGTTTGCGGCCAGGTTACGAAATAGGATCGTTCACAATGATTCACATAAACACTGACATTAACATTGCCGTAAGACGTTAACATAGAAGTTTGCAAACTCTAAACTTTCATGTTTATACCTACGTGATTTTAAAACAATTGACAAACATAGAGCGATGAAGTGGACAACAGAATATGAGGAAATGACATCGTTGTTATGTTTCCATGGTTACCAAGTATCTTTGAGGTTATGTTTTTGTTCCCATCATGAATGATTACATGACGATAACGTTTAAATTCTAAAATTAACACAATATATTTAATTTTCATTGTGAATGATCCGTATCCATTGAGGCAATTAAGTACACATTGTTTTTAGACTTTTAAGTAACTTTCATTTTGTGAATAAGATTATTTTAATGTCTATATTCCCGAATTAATGTCGTGCGTCACTAGTTCCATCTATCTGAGTCTAGCAGAACTACGTCCTCATTCGTTAAATCCTTTATCATTCAACAATCCACTAACGAACTAACAGAACTTCCGAGAAACCAAGCAGTAAATTCACGGAACTAGTAAGTTTATGGATTGGAAACTAGTTACGTAATGAGTAATTATCTCGTATTTTATGAAAGCGGTAATTGGATATGAACCTGAGGCTTTCAAGCAGTCTGCCTCTGCATTATTTTTTTATGTAATAATTATTAATGTAATGGAAGCAACAGTCTTGGGGTTATATGATCACTTTATTATAGCCATTAACATTTTTCAGTATTGATGTCAAGTGATATTTAACAAGACAATATAATTTGTTGGCATTATAGTTGTTACACTTAACAACACGCTAATCCCTTATTCATCTGTCGTGAAAAATCTTGGCTTCTTTTTCGATAATAACGTAAATTGGAATTTTCAAGTTAAAGAAACTATAAAAAAAAAATCTGTTCCTCCATTCACTGTTTGAGTCACTTGAGAAACTTCTTGCCCCAGCAACTAAAACTTACCCTAGTACAAACCTTACTAATGCCGCACTTCGATTATTGTGACGTTTTGTTAAGTGACCTAAGTTCTGAACTGTCAGTCAAGTTACAGCGAGCTCAGAATATGTGCGTCAGATACGTGTGCAACATCCGACGATATGATCACATATCACCGTCTTTCGCAAGTCTTTCGTGGCTCCGACTTGAAGAACGCAGAACTTTACACTCTTTGTCTTTACTCTTTCGAATTTTGCAAAACTCAACACCAAATTACCTTTCGTCTCGTTTCTCTTATCTATACTCTAACCACGACGTAAATACCAGATCACTTATCTGTGGCACGCTAAGTATACCTCTTCATAGAACATCTTGTTATTCATCATCTTTTACAGTATCCACCTCGCGTCAATGGAATTTCTTGTTACAAAGTATTAGGAGCTGCAAGACAATAAACACCTTTAAAAACAACTTAAAAGATAACCTTATTAGCATTTCACTCCAATCTTACTGATTTAAACTATCACTGACTACATTGTTACTTTTTTTGTTTAGACATCATCCTGATAGTGCTGTATTTTCAAAATTGACTCATAATAATCTCTTTCTATTATCTAACATTATTTGAAATATATTAACATTCTATGTATTTTAGCTTAATTCTGCTACATAGTTTGTATTTCAGTGTTTAATTAATAGTTCATAGTATTTTGTTGTTTAATTCGTAAATAACTCTTGTGTACATATAACTCTCATCTAAATCAAATTGTTGAATTCTTTGTAAGTTCATGCATATCTATATATATATATAATTTGAACTGGTAATGGAAATTAGGGGAAAACGGCTGAATGGATTTTAATGAGTGACCCCTCATTTTCATGCCTGGCATCCAAACTTTTTCGGAAAAGTAGTAGTTTTCAGTGAAATGTCAATTTTCCTACATAATTTTCCTATTTTCCAAAATCCATTTGTTGTCAGTTTTGAGAACTAATTTTATTCAATCACGGCCAACTTGATTGAATTTCAGAACAAAACACACACTACAATAAACAATAGGCTATTACACGAAGGCCATGACCTGCAGGATTGCCGACATATTTAGAGCTCAATTCAATTTGTTATTAAAAACTGATTCTGCAGTGTATAATTTTCTGAGTAGGCCTACAGCTGTGTATTGGATATTCAAATCTACGAAACTTGAGGTGGTTTGATAACATCATTACCATTAGAAATTAAATATTATTATAGTTAATATCATGATGCGTATATTTTTCATTAATTGTACATAATATTGATGTTATATTGATGACATGAAAGTGAAACGTTTTGAGGTTATGTAAGTAAATGTAGAGAATATCTTAATTTAGATCTTCATTTCTATAATTTACTGAGTGACTGCTATATGTACAAAACTTAGGTAAGATAATAATATTGTTATTAAAACTCAAATATTTTTATACTTATTAACCCAGTGGGGTTGGGTCTTCTTCTTATGCTTAAGGGCGGTGTAGTGTAGATATTGATATGTGTCATCTTCAGTATTGGCTCGAGAGAGCGCAAAAATTACAGTACGTAAGGAAAGATCAAAAGGTATTACTTACTAATAAAATAAGAGGCCTAGAAAATTTTATAGTCTCCAGATCATTTCAGCAAGATCTCTTAGTAGGATAAAATGATTTTACGCTCTACATTTCAAGTTCTACATGTAGCAGCTATACGAAAATGCTATTGTTCGAAAGCTTAGCAAACCTGGCATTTTTTAACTTTTGCCTACAATCCACAATGACCTGAAATAGCTACTGCTATCGTCCTGGCATAGATACTTACGTTTTCGCGTTGAAACTCAAAAACTGAAGTTGGATAGGTTCATGAAAAAGTATTTGGCCTAAAAAAATCCATTCAGAGGGATTATGTTTCATTATTCTGGAAGCAAATAACTATCAAAAAGACAAGTATTCTTCATTGAAAATAAATCTGAAACGGTTTTATTTGAACGTCTAATGAACTTAGTTTGCAGCAGCATTTGCTGCACAAGCCACTAGTGTATATATACTTTTTGCTGGTTGAGTGGAAGAGAAGGCCTTACGGCCTTAACTCTGCCAGCTAAAATAAATCATTATTATTATTATTATTATTATTATTATTATTATTATTATTATTATTGTTATTATTATTAACTCTTTCTCTTTCTGTAATCCAGTATTATTTGAAATATATTAACATTCTATGTATTTTAGCTTAATTCTGCTACACAGTTTATTTCAGTGTGTAATTAATAGTTCATAGTATTTTGTTGTTTAATTCGTAAATAACTCTTGTATACATGTAGCTCTCATCTAAATCAAATTGTTGAATTCTTTGTAAGTTCATGCATATGTATATATACTTTTTGCTGGTTGAGTGGAAGAGAAGGCCTTACGGCCTTAACTCTGCCAGCTAAAATAAATTATTATTATTATTATTATTATTATCATTATCATTATTATTATTATTATTATTATTATTATTATTATATCAAATAGACAAACGACCCACTATTCTGCATTTCTAATTTCTTTAGTGGTGTAGGAATGAGAGATGTTTAAAGCTTACGCTAGTCATGGAAATGTGAGGCTTATGACCACTCCGTAGTGACGTAATTAGAACGAAGAGACTGATTTCTAGTTTCATTATTGAAATTCTAGGACAAGTCACACACCGATGGAAGAACATCACAGTTCCTGTAACGAAATTCAAACAATCGACATAACCCCACGGCTAATATTTGCATCCAAAGTTGATGCTTGCTCCCCTTTGATTGTTCTCTCTCTTTCCTTCATACTCATTTCATCTCCCCCCTTAACCCAATCCTCTTCTAAAAACAATGTCGCCGGCACTTAGAGACCGCTGGTGAAAAAGCCACTCTTCCAACCCTCGTCTATAATATCAGTTTAATTGTGGCATTAGACTTCAAAGCGAAGCTAAGGCCAAAGTTGCCAGAGGTAATTATGGTTCCCGGAGGCAAGACGAGGCTAAACCGTCTCGCTATGGTCGTCTTCCCAGACGTCTGGAGTGCGAATGTTGCGGAATATCCAGAATTTTAGGGCTCTCTGATGAAAGTAGAGATGTCTGCTCTCCTGATTTCCGAGAAGGTAGCTCCGCGGAAAGTTGTAATCTTGCTTTCGTGTAATAGAGTTCTGTACCTAATCCTGCCCCTACTATACTAATCTAAGGAAATTGAATCTCTTACAGACTCATCTCTTCAAAGTGCTGCCGTGTGTATTGATTTCCAACACAAGTAAACCAATACATTTATGACTTACCGGAATTAAGTATTTTATATTAAAGTCCTATTAACGATGATGCTTTATAACAGCTGTTATCAATGTTAAAAATGTTAAAAATGTTATGTTTTATTTTACGACGCTCGCAACTGCAGAGCGTCCCATGTGGGTAGATATTAATATAGTACATTATGCAACGAGCCTATAATGAAGGTAATTAAGAAGCGAGTATGGATATTTATGAAACGAGCGCAAGCGAGTTTCATAATTTTCATACGAGCTTCTTAATTACCATTATAGGCGAGTTTCATACGACTTTTTATGCTCGACCATATTTCTAACTTGATATTATTAATTCTATTGTATCTGACCTGGAGCAATGTCCCGTGTGTTGTGAGATGTGCGCAGACGCGAAAGTATTGATTTTTTCCGAGGAACAGATGTCCACATTGACCTTGCTAGGCCATAAGAACCTACAGAGATAACATTGAAATTAAATTAGGCATTGAAAAACGAGATGACAAATTGAATTTATTTGAATATTATTTACAATTAACGCTAATTATTATAGTAACAGAACATAACCTTCTGCGACAGTATTGGATTTCCAGCCTCCGTGACTTTTCGCTAATTCTCTTTCGATTGCATATCCGAGAATAATCGATACTTGCGGTTTTATAACGGTAGAAAGCTGACCTGTCATTGACTGAACAGTTGTAACCTGAGTCGTCATTGGCTGAAAGACCTGACCTTTAATGAGTAGGTGTACTTTAATGACATGCATTAAAGGTCTGCTACCAGGTGTATAATTACTACATTTCGGCATGGTCGAGCATAAAATATATTATATACAGGATGAACAATAAGTATGGAATATTACTAATAACTCCTTAAATGTTAATTTTACCAAAAACGTTTTATACAAAAGCTTTGGAGATAAACCATAGAAAAAGTTATTCAGACATACAGGGTGTGAAAGTAAACTTAATTTTTTTAAATGCCACCCAATATTAAAATTTACATATTCCGATTCTAAGTTAAATTTTACGTATGAATGCATACAAATTTTACCCATTAAGCCGTTTCATGTCTTTAAACTATTTGAATCGCTTATTGATGAAAGGAACTAAGTCTACTTTTTAAAGTTTAGAGATAATCGAAAAAAACTGATTTGTGAATAATCTATCGGAGATCTATATTTTACACATGAAATATATTTTGGTTTAATCTTCGGTAGATTATCCACAAAAACGTTTTTTTCGATTATCTCAAAACTTTAAAAAGTGGATTTAGTTCCTTTTAACAATAACCGATTCATATATTAAACTTGTTTCGTGAACTTGAAAATTGTGTCAAATAAGTATCTAAAATTACGTTAAGTAAGCCATGAAACTAATCAAAACACTGTTACTATTCAAACTTTACAACAGATGCTCAAAATGAAAACCATTCACAGCCAAACATTGTCCCAGTCTATCACGAAAACAGTCCATTGTAGATATGGGACTGATCAGTCATGTAACCTAACCTTGTAACCATAGCAACCTTTTCTGGTAAGCTGAAGATCATGCAGATTCAGTTACTTACTTGTAACGACAGAACACATGTTTAGCTGTTGTCACGAAGCCAATACATGGACTCCTGCAGCAACTACAAAGTTCAGAAACACAGTGTACTTGCAATTTATTATCATACATATCTACGCCCTGTTTCTACAAAATCGATAGTTAATTTCTGTACACCCTGTATTTTTCAAGAGCCTATAATGGCAGTAATTAAGACGCGAGTATGTTTGTGAAACGAGAGTAAGTGAGTTTTATAATTTTCATGCGATCGTCTTAATTACCATTATAGACAAGATGCATACGACTGTATAAGTTTTGAGTTTTTAAAAATATCTTACCTTGTTACTTTAGTGATAATGAAATGGACAACATGCGTGTATTTTCAGTGTGTTCTGGACTTTTGCAATAGATGGCACGAGTGTGAGTAGTGCTTTTCAGCGTGTTCTAGAGTAGTGCAACAGATGGCAGGCGTGTACGCCATATTTATTGACTTTTTTCAGGGCTTGGTATGGAGATTTTAACCTCAAAGCAACACACATTAAAACACAGAAAATGAACTCAATTTATTTTTATTTTAGTAGGTTATTTTACGACGCTTTATCAACATCTTAGGTTACTTAGCGTCTGAATGAAATGAAGGTGATAATGCCGGTGAAATGAGTCCGGGGTCGAGCACCGAAAGTTACCCAGCATTTGCTCATATTGGGTTGAGGGAAAACCCCGGAAAAAACCTCAACCAGGTAACTTGCCCCGACCGCGAATCGAACCCGGGCCACCTGGTTTCACGGCTAGACGTGCTAACCGTTACTCCACAGGCGTGGACAACTCAATTTATTAGAATATTAAAATTAACAGGAATTGAATTTATTCTATTTTAAATTAACGTTGTTCATTGTGGAGTCTGTGAAATTTGTGTGGGGAAATAGCTCCCAGTGGAATGTTTGAAGTTGGGTTATTATTTATTTGAGTGATCCGATCAATGTCACTTTCAAAATTCGCGCCTGCTTTTAGATTGGTGCTCCCAGGGCTTGCGGTATGTTGCGCGTACAACATTAATCAATATGGCGTATGCTTAGTTAGAAATGGATAGTTGCAATAACATACTGTATGTATTTATTCACACTGCAAATGGGTATATACCCGGTGGCAGTGGTAAGTAATTACACTCAATAATGACAATAATAATAATAAACACAGCTAATAAAAACATAATAATAATAATAATAATAATAATAATAATAATAATAATAATAATAATAATAATAATTTATTTATTTATTTATTTATTTATTTATTTATTTATTTATTTAATGTGCTGTACAACAGCCAGTGGCCAATTACAGTTCAGCACAAATATAACAAAAACATAAAACAAAAATAATTATTACACATAATTATAATTACAATTAATTACAATAATGACGATGAATGGATAACTAAGAATACTATGAGACAATGTTAATTGAGTATAATGCCCAAAATAATGCATAAATGATAAATCGTTGCCAAGAGCAAACTAAGTCTATACATTGAAGGGATCGAATTCGCAGCCATGCATGTTGGCATTTTTAATGCATCTGGAGACTGGTGAAAGAAATTTCGAATTTCTAATATAGAAAAGTTTGTGGGCTCTCATATCTTTTGTTGGAATACGTAAGGTAATATTGTTTAAGAGAGAGTCACAGGATATATCACCTTCGAGGACTTTACAAAAGAACAGATAATCTAGCTCATGGCGTCTAGCATATAGATTTGGACAATTAAAATATTCACATTTTCTCTCATAACTATACCCGGAATTAATGGGCAGAAATCTGAATGAACATAAGGATATAAATTTTCTTTGTATATTTTCTAATTTAGCCGAGTCCGTAGTTGTAATCGAGTTCCAAACTACAGATGCATATTCGAGTTTCGATCGCACCAATGTAATAATAATAATAATAATAATAATAATAATAATAATAATAATAATAATAATCTATACTAATAATAAATCTGTAGCCGAAATTTTTCTGGTAATTTTCGATTTTCTAAAAATAATTGGTCCTAACATATATAATTAACCACCCTGAAACCGAAAATCGCATTTTTGAAATTTTTGTTTGTATGTCTGTCTGTATGTTTGTTACCTTTTCACGCGATAATGGTTGAACCGATTTATATGAAAATTGGAATATAAATTAAGTTCGTTGTAACTTAGATTTTAGGCTATATGGCATTCAAAATACTTTATTTAAAAGGGGGGTTATAAGGGGGCCTGAATTAAATAAATCGAAATATCTCGCTTCGTATTGATTCTTGTAAAAAACGTTACATAACAGAAGTTTCTTTAAATATGATTTCCGATAAGTTTTATTCTTTACAAAATTTTGATAGGACTGATATTTAATGAGATAAATGAGTTTTAAAATTAAAATAACGCCATCTAAGACGGTGCAATTAATTACGAACTAATGACTTCGTCTATAAGGGGCCTTGGACAACAGCAATCGAAACAGGGGCCTTGGACATCAACAATCGAAAGCTATTAAACATAGCCTACAGAGAATGTTTCTGTGTTTGTATGAAGTAATATCAGACGCTAAATTAACCGATTTGTATAATTAATTATTATTTCACCATTGGAAAGTGTAGTTTCTCTAGATGGACATAATGCTATAATGTTATTACAGTAACGTCTGAGTAAATCGAGGACAGGTAAGATTAAAATAGCTTCTTATGCACAGAAAATTTGATAGGCTATTTTGTACATTCGTTGTCTGTATTTCTTAAAATAATATTTATGTACACTCATTTTAATCTCAGAGAATTAACGAACAACGAGAGTGTATTGTTTTAGTATGCAGTAATAGTACGTTAGCTTAGCAATCCATTATTTTATAATTCAAATTTTAACTATGCTCAAATGAATCGTGTTAAAATACATAAAATATATATGGAATAAATGCAATGCAAAAAAAATTGGGTAATGAGCCAAGAAGATTATCTTGCGCTGTTGTAAAAGTTGTTCCCTGGATCAAACGTCCTATTTTAATTATCTAATTACTTTATATTTATTTCTAACAGGTGCAGCGGAGCGCACGGGTACGGCTAGTAATAATAATAATAATAATAATAATAATAATAATAATAATAATAATAATAAAATAATAACAAGAAACATCCTAAATTAAATGAAGGACTATCACTTAAAATAACATTTAAAGTAAATCTAATTTGTATCTTAATCCTAAGTTCGAACTTTGACCCACGAGTGTGACAGGTTCATACCTGCACAAGTACCTTTCGGCACTACACATATTTCGCTGTCAACTCCACTCACTGCATTGATTCTATCCTGATTTCACTAACACTTCAAAACCATTTCACTGCTCAAATACTTTGCACAGCCACTATGAACTATAGAACTTCACTAACACAAACACACTTCACTTACACAATAGGCTTCACTGACACTACACACTTCACTCTTCAATGACACAGCACACCTCCTCACTGATAGAACACTTCAAATAACAAGATATCAATTACACCCTTTAAATAGTTACTACCGTCTATTAGTAAAGTCCTTAAGCCTATTTTTAAATACGTTTTTGGTTGTTGTTAAAGCCTTTAGTAAGTCTGCAGGTAAAGCATTCCAGTCCCTGATAGTACGATTGAGAAAAGAAAACTTTCCAGTGTCCGTCCTCTGTCTTCTTTCCCTCAATTTATATGAGTGGTCGTTCCTTGAAGAGTAATTTGGCGGCTGCAACCTATTTTTTATTTCTCTCCAGGCAGCCTCACCTCTGTATGTTTTGAACATTGCGCATAATCGAATTCGCGTTCTTCTGTCCGAGAGTGTGTCCCATTTTAATGTTGAATTATTACGACAACACTTGAGAGCCCGTTTTTGAATCTTTTCCAGTGTCTTAATATATTACAGACAGGAGTACTTTATGTTATTAAGATACAGTTACGTCACATGTAATGAGCATATTATAGTATGGTCGAATAAAAAATTGTTTTGAAACTTTGGCGCCGAGATTATTGCAATAATTACGGAAGACATGTAACTTTTATACGTTTTGATTACACATTTTTAACACTTCGACTAACAACTGTCTAGTGTTAAAGGAAGCCAAGCGGTGAATTACCTAGTGTTCTAGTTTTGACTTCATGACTAAGAAAAAGTCGGAAATACTCAACTAGGTAATGTACAAATTAGTTTTCTTTAACACTAGAAAGTTGTAAGTATGTATGTATGTATGTATGTATGTATGTATGTATGTATGTATGCATGTATGCATGTATGTATGTATGTATTTATGTATGTATGTATATGTACGTACGTACGTATGTATGCATGTATGTATGTATTTACACTGCAAGTGGGCAAGCACCCGGTGGCAGTGGTATACACAATATAAAAAATACACAATAAAATTGCAATACACAATACAATTATACAATACACAATACAATAAGAATACACTGTACAATTTAACACAATAATTACAATTAATAGTAAAACATAAAATACATAATTTTTAGAATACAACCTACATATGTATAGGCCCTACATAAGTTTCAATAGTCTTTCACTTTACTCTCATCTCACTCACTGTAGTGGTACTATGACGCATTTCACCGACACTTTAGCACACATTTCACTGACAATCTGTAACACATTTCACTGACACTATAGAACACATTTCATTGACGCTATAAATTATCACTGATCGGAACTATTCACTGCACTGTAAAACCATAACTTCACTGACTCACCTCGCTTCACTGATACAACAGTTCAAAAAAGTCAAATAGGCCTAATTACACCCTTATGCATACTTATAAACAGAACTACATTTAAGCTAAACATTTCTAGTCTTAGACCCTCTTACACGCTATTTTTAAATAATTTACAATTCAAACCAAGGGAGTAACTCCTCAGGCTAAATAAATATATGTCACTTTAAAAAAAAATTAAATGTTAAATGTCACCTTAGTTTTAATTTACACTTTATGCACAACTTTTTAAGTTATTCTTGAATCTCCTTAAGGAAGGACAGCCCTCAAAGACCGCTGCAGGTAGGTCATTCCAATCATTTATAGTTCTATTTAAAAATGAGAATTTACCTACATCCGTTTTCTGTTTCCTACATTTGATTTTAAAATCATGATCGTTCCTACCATAGTACGTTGGCTTTTCTAACCGAGCCGTTATGTCTACCCATGCTTTCTGACCTAGATGTGCTCTATAGAATGATTAGAATATTAAAATTAACATGAACTGAATTTATTCCATTTTAAATTAACATTGCTGGTATTACAAAATTCTTAAGGTTTAGAATATTACGTTAATTGTTACAGTAGCGTGTAAAATTTACTTGATATAAATAGCAAGAAATATCTATTTCTCTGCAGAACAAAAAATGAATTAATTTTATTGCTAAACGGAATATGCAAATGATTCTGCAGCGCTGCATACGGAAGGAAACTGCAGCTTGATTTCTAGATTTTCATTTACTTTTCGGTTTTTCACATGAACGAGTCCGGAGATTCGCTGCATAGCGTTCCGTTTCTTCCTTTTGCACACAAGGTCAATTTCGTGAGTGTTACTGGAGGGTGATAAAGGAAACTACAGGCGGGGGTATTATACCCTTCGTACTGCGGGTACGGGGTATCCCACATATCCGTTCCCGCTTGCCTTTCCGTCGTATTGATGCCCATGCATTGTTAATGAAGGTAAACACTGGGCAATGGTTTGGAAGATATAAATGGCCGCGATATTACTACTTGTACACTTCCTGTGTTTGGGGAGTCTTTGGGGGTGTTTTCTTCCTCCCTCCCCCAGACTCGTGCTGGGAGGAAGTCCATGTTTACCGCTAACAACAATTACTGGGTCGGAGTAGAGGATTTATGAGAAAAATGAGGGCAGTGACTACATTGATGCGTGTGTAAATATCGTTTACATATATCGATTTACTACAATAATAATAATAATAATAATAATAATAATAATAATAATAATAATAATAATAATAATAATAATAATAATAGCTTTATTTAACCTGACAGAGTTAAGGCCGTAAGGCCTTCTCTTACACTCAACCGGGATTAAAACTTGCTTACACAGTTGAACATAAAACTGGATCGGAATTAAGTAATTACATACTGATACAATTTAGATACATAGTGAGATCAAAAGAGGTAGTTACATAAAATTAAAATAAACATAGTGAAATACATATTAATGTTTTAGAAACAAATACGAATCCCATAAAAACAGAAGCCGATAATTCAATAAAAAAAAATGTACACAGTAAAAATAAAAATAAACACATTAGTGTTAGATTACTGTACTTACTGGCTTTTAAGGAACCCGAAGGTTCATTGCCGCCCTCACATAAGCCCGCCATTGGTCCCTATCCTGAGCAAGATTAATCCAGTCCCTACCATCATATCCCACCTCTCTCAAATCCGTTTTAATATTATCTTCCCATCTACGTCTCGGCCTCTCCAAAGGTCTTTTCCCCTCTGGCCTCCCAACTAACACTCTATATGTATTTCTGGATTCGCCCATGCGTGCTACATGCCCTGCCCATCTCAAACGTCTGGATTTAATGTTCCTAATTATGTCAGGTGAAGAATACAACTTATAACCTTATTCCTTTGCTGTGGTCGTGCCGTAGAATCAGTCCCATTCCGAGGCTTATTGTTAGGTTTCGTAACAAGCTGTTTTTTTTTACGGTGATGGGTTGTTAGCCCTTCGCCCAACCCCCAAGCTGGAGGTCCACCCCTTATCGGCTGTCCACGACTGCTTATTCAATATATTCGCAGCTACCCTCCATATCTGGAGGCCGTCTCCTCTATCCGCAAACGGAGGACGCGCCATGCCGTGGTGATAGGGACCCACAATACATATTACAATTATATTATTATATTCCACTTTGTGAGACTTGTCTCAATTTATGCTTCTGATTTCGTAAGCAGTTTCCTTTTTTATATGCAACATGCATTGCACAGTTTTTTTTTTAAGTGACGAATTCTTAACATAATATGAACGGAAAATCGTTACTGTATTTTATTAGTAGGTTATTTTACGACGCTTTATTAACATCTTAGGTTATTTAGCGTCTGAATCAGATGGAGGTGATAATGCCGGTGAAGTGAGTCCGGGGTCCAGCGCCGAAAGTTACCTAGCGTTTGCTCGTGTAGGGTTGAGGGAAAACACCGGAAAAAACCTCAACCAGGTAACTTGCCCCCGACCGGGAATCGAACCCAGGACCTCCTGGTTTCACAGCCAGACTCGCTAACCGTTACTCCACAGGTGTGGACTTGTTACTGTACCATTTTCTTCTTTGGCGCTTATATTTCCTACAAATGATTACATAGCATTGTAACTTTCTTATTTGCGGTGACTTCTTTGCGTTAAGTTTCTTCGACTGTTAAATTTTTTTACAAAACAGATTTAGCATTCCTTTTTTATATATATAAAACTCTCTTGCGTTTATTGTATTTATTTCTTTAATGCATTCATGTAAATGTAGTTTACAACGGCTGAAGTATTTAGTAAAGTAACCTTTAATTATACCATTAATGTAAAGAATTTAGTTAGTGGTAATTAGACAAACGATCAGGGAAAGCACGAGAATTTTACTTGAAGCAAGTAAAGATATAGGTTTGGAAGTAAATCCCGAAAAGACAAAGCATATGATTATGTCTTGTGACCAGAATATTGTACGAAATGGAAATATAAAAATTGGAAATTTATCTTTTGAAGAGGTGGAAAAATTTAAATACCTGGGAGCAGCAGTAACAAATATAAATGACACTCGGGAGGAAATTAAACACAGAATAAATATGGGAAATGCCTGTTATTATTCGGTTGAGAAGCTTTTATCATCCAGTCTGCTGTCAAAAAATCTGAAAGTTAGAATTTATAAAACAATTATGTTACCGGTTGTTGTTTATGGTTGTGAAACTTGGACTCTTACTTTGAGAGAGGAACAGAGATTAAGGGTGTTTGAGAATAAGGTTCTTAGGAAAATATTTAGGGCTAAGAGGGATGAAGTTACAGGAGAATGGAGAAAGTTACACAACACAGAACTGCACACATTGTAGTTGAATCACAGCTTAAGTATTAGCCCGTTCTGTAAGATAGGAAAACAAATGCTGGCTGCCTTAATAACGGCCTTCGATCTTTTTCGCTTACTTCTTCAAATTCAAGTTCGTAGAGCAAATGTATGTTCACACTACCTACGATGTAATATAATTCTAAAATTCCAATGATTTTATTGGACATTCTATTGTTCATAACAGTCTGAACATTCCAGAGCCAGCATTGGACATCAGTTTCCAATTTTTTGCGGGGAACGGAAGCCAGGCCTAATGCATTTCTAGCAGGATATTCTATTACTGGAGCTACTATTCAACGAAACAAGGATATTCACAATAATTTGACAGTGATACTAGTACGTATGTGTCACATAACTTGGGGGATACTGTCGTAACTCATGTATTTTAGCGTATCTAAAGTCGTTAAGGGCTGAAGTACACCTCTGATCTACAAAGAATCAGTGAAATTCATTTTCTTATGTCGCAGCTACTTACTTACCAATGGCTTTTAAGGAACCCGCAAGTTCATTGCCGCCCTCACATAAGCCCGCTATCAGTCGCTATTCTGAGCAAGATTAATCCAGTCTCTACCATCATATCCCACATGCCTCAAATCCATTTTAATATTATCCTTCCATGTACCCGTTGACCTCCCCAAATGTCTTTTTCCCTCAGGTATTGCAACTAACACTCTATCAGTCTTACTAATAAACCGTGTATAGTTTTTATACGAGACTTATGCAGAGTTGAGACAGAAAACGTTACTAATAAACCGTCAATAAGCTATGGACGTATAAACAGTCTGTAACTATACAATGGGAATTGGTTTGCAGTAGTTATATACACGAAATCCATTGTTTAAGTGTTGTATATAGAAAAAAAATGGCCGCCCCTCTAACAGCTGTTCGTATCGACTGTCATTTTATGATGATGGTTACCTTGTAACCACAAAAGAACAAACCAAAGATCATGGAATTATTAGAATAATATTGCTGTAGCTTGTACTCTTTGACCAAAATGTAGTGTGGTAGTCGATCAGAGCCAGTTGTACTATCGATATTTAACACGCCACACTAGAGCGCTCTACAGGATGCAATAGAGAACCTAAGATATTCTATTACCTTTCGTAACGAAGTAATGACGAAACTATGACGTAGCTGTGTAACAGTCATACTGTTATACACGACGTATGTAGTGATTATTAGTAAGGAATTTACACACGACTTATAAACGAGCTACTCATTGTATAAGTATAAGACAGTTAAACATCTGTATATAGAGTTTTTATTAGTAAGACCGTATATGTGTTTCTAGATTCACCCATAGTTGCCACATGCTCTGCCCATCTCAATTTATTGTTCCTAATTATTTTAGGTGAAGAGTGTAACTTTCTCCATTCTCCTGTAACTTCATCCCTCTTAACCTCAAATATTTTACTAAGCATCTTATTCTCAAACACCTTTAACCTCTCTCAAAGTGACAGTCCAAATTTCACAACCATACAGAACAACCGGTAATATAACTGTTTTATAAATTCTTACTTTCTCATATTTTAAGAGCAGAACTGGATGATAAAAGCTTTTCAACCGAGTAATAACAGGCATCTCTCAGATTTATTCTGCATTTAATTTTCTCTCGAGTGTCATTTATATTTGTTACTACTCCTCCAAGGTACTTGAATTTTTCCATAGTTTCAAAGGATAAATTGTCAATTTTTATATCTCCATTTCATACTATTTTCTGGTCACGAGACATAATCACATATCTCAGCTACTATAAAATCTAAATGGACAGTCCTTTTCTTGCTTAATGTACATACATTATACTTTATAAAACACTATTCAGAATATTAAAATAGCTAGTAATTACCTGTAAAAATAATATCAAATTTGCATAATTTTTTTACAATCGTAAATTATTTATATACCGGTAATAAAATATACAATTATATAAATATCTGCACGGTTCTTTTACTGGAATGTTGTATAAACCTACATCAACAACATAGTCTAGGATCTTTTACCTATTCCTTCAAGAAATAAATTTTTTTCTTAATTGTTAAAGTCAATATTAAATTTCCTAATACTTTGATTAAGAAAAAATATTTCCTGAAGGAGTAGGCAAAAGATCCAAGACTCTGTTGTTGAAATAGGTCTTTAAAACATTCCAGTAAAAGAATCATGCAGATATTTAATTAATTGTATATTTTATTAGTATGTAAATACTTTACGATTGTAAAAAAAATATATGCAAATTGATACAATTTTTTCAGGTAGTTATTATGTATTTCAATATTCTGAATAGTGTATTATAGAGTGTAATGTACTTATATTAAGCACGAAAAAAATTTTTTGTTCATTTAGCTGAGATATAAAAAAATGAATTTCACTAAATTTTTGCAGGCCAACGGTATACCTTCCCCCTTAAGTAGGCTACAGTATTTACGTCATAGGTTGAGCACATTGTGCCATTTGATTCAAATGTTAATTATACAGGCTGTTACAAAATTTAAGAAAATCGAGGACATTTTTAATTTAAATTAAATATAAAAGTATAAGTATAGAAGAAGGTGCAAATGATAGACGACATTAAGATACGAGGCGCATCCAGAAAGTAAGTTTCCCTATTTAAAAAAAAGAAAGAACACACACTTTTAGGAAAACATTTATTGGCAACAGGTACAGCAATGTTTCAGCTATTTTTCGACATAGCCACCATCTGAATTGAGACACTTGTCGTATCGTGGGATCAACTTTTGTATCCCTCTGTCGTAGAACTCTGTGAATGGAACCAGCGTGTGACAGACGACTTCAGCTCTTCGTCGTTGCCAAAACGCTCACCGGAGGACAGGAATTTCTTGAGGTGCAAGAAAACGTGAAAATCGCTGGGAGCAAGATCAGGACTGTAGGGTGAATGATCACACAACTCCCAGCCAAATTCCGACAAAACAGCTGCTGTGCGCCGAGCCGTATGTGGACGAACATTGTCATGGAGGAGCACAACACCTGCAGTAAGCATTCCACGCCTCTTGTTTTGAATGGCACGTCGCAATTTTCGCAGTGTTTCACAGTAATGGTCAGCGTTCACTGTTTCACCTCTTGGAAGGAAGTCAATGAGCAGAATGCCCTTCCTGTCCCAGAACACCGTGCACATCACTTTCCGTACCGACAGCGTCTGTTTGAATTTCGTCCTGACCGGAGATCCACTATGCCGCCAATGCATTGACTGCTGCTTGGTTTCGGGGATGAAGTGCGAAATCCAAGTCTCATCGCCCGTGACGATCCTGTCGAGGAACTCGTCGCCGTCATCGTGATACCGTTGTAGAAATGTCAGTGTTGCTCCTAAACGTTGCATTTTGTGTTTGGGTGTCAGGTTTTTCGGCACCCACCTGGCACACACTTTTTTGAACAGCAGGTGCTTAGTGACAATCTCGTGCAATAAGGATCGCGATATGTGCGGAAAATGGCTGCTCAGCTCCGTAATCGTGAAGCGACGGTTCTCCATGATGCACTGCCGCACCAGCTCAACACGATCATCATTGATGAGGGACGGTCGCCCACTGCGCTCTCCATCATGGACACTTTGACGACCTTCGGAAAACTGCCTACACCAGCGACGCACCATCTGCTTACTCATGATGTTCGGCCCATAGACCTGACAGAGCTGCCGATGAATTTCAATTGGCGCAATGCTTTGTGTATTAAAGAACTTTATCACCGACCGAACCTCGCAGGCGGCGGGAGAAGGAATAAGAGCTTCCATTTCAGACCACTGCTGCCACGCTACTGGCACCAGGCGGGACCTGTCCGGCTGGCATATGATTGATACATCATAGATCTGTTACGCGTGCGCAATTGACACGGCTAATTACGTTTACTTTGAAGGGGAAAATCGGGAAACTTACTTTCTGGATGCGCCTCGTAAGTTATAGGCTACGGATTATGTGGGGAGACTAAGAGGAAGGTAGAAAATAGGAAATATTGGAGAATGCTGAGTTTGCACTGAAGTACCTGCCTTGGGCAGAACACTTACGTATGTAGGCCCATATGTATAAGTACAGAGGAAGGTGAGGACAAAAATGCTTCACAACTTCAGACATGGAGGAAGAATAAATTTGGGACGACCGGAAAACGTTGGAAACACCAACATCTGTGAAGACGGAAGAAACTGGGTTGATTTAAACAGTTAAGTTCATGATGGTAATGATGATGACGAAGAAGTAGTAAGGTTTTCTCTAGCCGGTTGCAGACAAGTGGGGATTTATCTTCGTCTCAGAAGAAGTGAATGCATCTCTTGTCTTGTTTTTGTTCCATACTATTGCAAGCTGATGTCTCGGTTAGTGCTGACCGCACGGGCAAAGAGATCAACACTTTGTTGGTGCATTATCACCTCTGAGGTGAAGGCGGCTCAGATCATGAGGCGCGATATTTTGAAATAGTGGGCCTATATTTATTGCAATCTAACCTAAAAATCTATTTAACATTCATTGAGTTCTTAGGAGAATAAAATCTTTGAGACCCGACCTTCTACATCAAAGCCTGGATCAACTAGTTACGTCCTAAACCAGCAGACACCGGAAAAGTTATGCAGCTCTGTGACATGTAAATGTATTCCTTTAAGGAATGACGGCATTCCACTACTACATACGGACATACAAACTCGCCCATGTCTCAAAGGGAAGCATTTCACATGTGACCATATTTGGGCATGAATGCATAATTGGTTAGGTAGGCTACCTCTGAAGATCTGGCAATGAGCGAAAGTTAAAATTACAGAATTCTCAAGCGCCGAATCGATTTTCATCCTTTCAGACATGCGTGATAGAATTATTTAAGTGTCAGGGTAGGCTTTATGCGGTTTTCAGAGTGAAGTATGACTCACAATTAAAAAATGTTGAATACTATTTATCACGGTTCCATCAATCAGCAGCTGGGAAGAGCCTATTATCAACTGATTGTGAGTCATCACTCAACCCATAGTCATCACTGTCGTCATGCCAGACGTTCAATCAGAGGTTCGTGAGTCAACGCCACGCAGAGAGGAATAGGCCTACATTTCAATGGACCATAAGATCTTTCTCTCTCGATATGGGCTTATTTTTTTACCTCCAAATTTCGACATCAGAAAGACATGGCAGACAATTTTTATATTATTATTATCATTATTATTATTCTTATTATTATTATTATTATTATTACTACTATTACTACTACTACTAATACTACTACTACTACTACTACTGCTACTACTACTACTACTACTACTACTACTACTACTACTACTACTACTGCTACTACTACTACTAACGTAGACTGTGTTGAGTATCGGAAAGAAAATAAAAATTAATTATATATCCAAGAAAGACAGTAAATTGGAATTCATGGCATTCAACATTTTGTAACTGAAACATGATCCGAAACAACTACTATGACCACTAAACATAATCATCATAATATTCATACTCATTATAGTCATAATAATCATAATCATAATTATTATATTCTTAATAGTCATAATCATAATAATTATAATCATGATAATTATTTCATAATAATCATAATCATAATAATTATAATCACGATAATTATAATCATGGCAATTATATTCATAATAATGATAATCGTGATAATTTTAATCATGGCAATTATATTCATAATAATGATAATCGTGCTAATTATATTCATAATAATCATAATTATAATCATGATAATTATAAATATGATAGTTATATTCATAATAATCATAATAACAATAATTTTAATCATAATAATCATAATAACAATAATTATACTCATAATAATCATAATAATTATATTCATAATAATCATAATCATAATTATAATTATAATAATTGTAATAATCATAATCACAATCTAATAATTATAATCATAATTATAATCTTGATAAACGTAATTATAATCATGATAATCATAATAGTTATAATCATAATAATCATAATCATGATAATCACAATCATACTAATTATAATCATAATAATCATAATAATTATAATAATGATAATCACAATCATACTAATTATAATCATAATAATCATAATCATAATAATTATAATTTTGATAATCATAATAATTATAATCATGATAGTCACAATATAAATATTATAGTCATAATAATCATAATTGTAATAATAATCACAATCATAATCATTATAATCATAATAATCATAATCATAATAATTTTGTTCATAATCATAATAATTATAATCTTGACAATCATAATTATAACCATAATAATCATAATAATTATCATGATAATTGTAATAGTTATAATCATAATAATTATAATCATTATAATGATGATAATCACAATCATAATAATAATAATCATCATCATCATCGTAATAATTGTAATAATAATAATTTTAATCATAATAATTTTATTGTAATCATGATAATCACAATCATACTAATTATCATAATAATCATAGTCATAGTATTTATAATCATGATAATCATAATCATAATAATTGCAATGATAATAAAAATATTATTTCTCTAATTCTTAACCACATCTTTTCCTTGGAGTCGTCTCTTTAGTAATCGTTATATTGAATCTGAAGTAAGAAAGGAACTAATTAGCATTGTTATATTTTTATGTCTTAGAACCTTCAATTTTTAAATGAGAGCTACTCATAATTTCAACATGTTTGTTTTGAGTAACTTCTCGATATTAATGAAATATCACTACTTCCTTTTTGTTTCGCTCTTCTAAATTATTTACTTTGAATTTACGTCAAATTAAGTCACTTTGTTTTTTATTTTCTAAATATTACCTGCAATATATGTTTTCGGACTAGCCTCATGTAATCCGCTATCCATCGTCATTATGCATGTTTATGTAGGTCTATTGGACTACATATTTGTCCATGTGACAATAACAGCTCTCTGTATTTACAGGTCGCCACTGTGGACAGAGCTTACTTCTCAAACAATGTAACTAACAAATAAAACAGTGGAAACAAACAGTGAACCGAAAGAGGGATGGAATGAATATAATGAATAGAGTAAAAATATTGTGTACGTCATGTGGTGATGTGTAAACTTAAAAAAAAGAGTTCAAATTAATGCGAAATATTTAGATAATATTACAGAGCTCCGCCGATTCAGTAGACTGGGTTTGAGTCTAAAAAATAAACAGCTAAGCAGTACAACGTGGTCTGTTGTTGTGACGAGAATCTAAGCCAAAACATTTGAACGGAACCGCCATTTTCAGGTGCCCATGCGGGAAACAAATGACAATCGCAAAGCATGTTTTATAGATCCGTAAAGAATTTGCAATTTGAAAAGTTGGCAAAGAAACAAATGCTAGAGAAGATAAAAAATTGTAGGATAAACAGCCATGATTGGTTGAAACACGTTTTACTAGTCGGAAGTAGTATATCATAGTGAAAGTGTAATAGTCATCATAATAGTAGGGCTATAGTAATATTTCAGGATTCGTTATTGGATTCTTCTTAAACAAACATTGCAGTAATTAGATGAAATGTATTACATTGCCACTGCCAAAAACTATTTTGTCACACTTATAATTTCATTCTGTAAGTCAAGTCAGTAGGGACGACAGACATTCACAAACGACAGGATGGTTATTGTTTGCCTCCCGTAATGTTTTATCTGTATTTCGTATTTTATTCATTATTTTAATAATTATATTCTTATTTTAACAGAATTAAGGCCGTAGAACCTGCTCTTCCATCCTATCACATAGCAGATATAAATAGAAACATTAATAGTAAAAAATTCAAATTACATATTTGAAAATCTAACAGAAGATCAACAGGGTGAAAAGAGATCACTAAACAACACTTGTAACGTCGACCTGGTTGGCGAGTTGGTATTGCACTGGCCTTCTACGCCCGAGATTGCGGGTTCGATCCCGGGCCAGGTCGATGGCATTTAAGTGTGCTTAAATGCGACAGGCTCATGTCAGTAGATTTACTGGCATGTAAAAGAACTCCTGCGGGACAAAATTCCGACACATCCGGCCTCTGATATAACATCTGCAGTTGCGAGCGTCGTTAAATAAAACATGACATTTAACACTTGTAACACAAATAATAACAATGATGATGATAATAATAATGATAATGATAATGATGATGATAATAATAATAATATTAATAATAGTAATAATATTGCCATTCTTTCTGTAACGGAAAGTTTTTCCTCAAACAAAAGGTCAGTCATAACTTTGTGAATTTGTGGACCGATGAAAATGCCGTCTTTTAATTTTCCTTCACTCAAACTGGTAAACTTTTCTTTTAAATACTGAAATCCACACCCTTGTTTGTTCACTGCGTAGACCTCACTTTGAACTGTTATGAAATTTACATAATAGAAGGGACCACTATCTGTTTATTTATTAGAAATACAAAATAACGTCGACCTGGTTGGCAAGTTGGTATAGCGCTGGCCTTCTATGCCCAAGGTT
Source organism: Periplaneta americana (assembly GCF_040183065.1). Taxonomy (NCBI): domain Eukaryota; kingdom Metazoa; phylum Arthropoda; class Insecta; order Blattodea; family Blattidae; genus Periplaneta; species Periplaneta americana. The sequence continues at coordinate 225,603,165 of NC_091117.1, forward strand.
GCGGGTTCGATCCCGGGCCAGGTCGATAGCATTTAAATGTGCTTAAATGCGACAGGCTCATGTCAGTAGATTTACTGGCATGTAAAAGAACTGTTGCGGGAAAAAATTCCGGCACATCTGGCGACGCTGATATAACCTCTGCAGTTGCGAGCGTCGTTAAATAAAACATAACGTTTAACATGTACAAAATAACATGCCAACAACCATAATAAACCGTAAATAAGTCATAAACGTATAAAATACATTAGCTTTTGTTTTGGTTTATACCCCCAACCCGCGCCAGGGTTTCCTGGGGGAGCGCTTATCGAAAAGTGAAATCACAGTATATCTTAAAAACCTTACGTGATACGAAGAAAAGAGATGAATTTTCGGATTGAGCGCACATCAGACCATAAGGAACACATTGTTTTCAGTCGGAGCAAAATCCTTGTTGTTCAGTGTTATTACGTCATGTACAGCAGCGGTGGCGAAAACGTGATTGTGCGCCGAGCCACTGTGTAACCTGCAACGTGCATAGCACCTATGGAAGGAGGCGGACACCCAAAGGGGAAGTGAAGCAACTGTCTGACTTATTAACGGATTTTCATTTTCCTTACGTCAAGCACTTAAATATAATTTTATAGAGTACAGGCTACAAACTAATGTTTAGTACGTGTAACGAAGAAAGAAATGAACAATAAAACATAGGACACATTATCACAACCTAAAATTGACTCTCTTCAGAATGTCTCTGCGACAGAGTTTCAAAATCAGGAATTATGTCACTTACTGCCAGTCGTAGTTGATCACGAAGGTATTTGTCTGTCAGTCATGCTCTAAATTTAATTTTTACTATTTTCGTTGTTGAAAATAATTTTTTACAAACGTAAGTTGTAGCGAACATGGCTTCAAAATAGCAAGCGAAAGAACGAAGCTTCGGATATTTATTTTTTGGCAAAGATTTGAAAGTTCAACATTTGTCAAGTCCTTACATCTAGCTTTCATTTGACATCACATAGTAAATCTGTGAGTTTAAATTGAAGATCTAACCGCATTATTCGTACATCTACTGAAAAATGATCGACGTACAGAGATAATAATAATAATAATAATAATAATAATAATAATAATAATAATAACACGTAAACTTTCAATGTTTCATCAGCAACATGTAGTAAAATGCCGTTTTATGTTATACAACCGTTTTCCTCGTAATACTTGTGAACAAATCATACATTTAATATTCTTATCATATTGGCAGAAAAAAAATGCGTCCTCCCATCCAACTTGGAACTTTCGTTTTTGTAGAGGTACGTGGTTTCGAGAGAGACATTGCGACGATACGCCACTCGCAGGTCAGAGACAAATAAAAATAGAACGGAGTTTGACTCCATTGAGTGAGAGGGTGGGGGTTGGGGGAGGAGGAAGCAAGAGAAATGCTCAGCTATCATTGCGAGCCACAATGTGCTCGCGAGTCATATTTTCGCCACGGCTGATGTACAGTACTTACTTACTTACAAATGGCTTTTAAGGAACCCGAAGGTTCATTGCCGCCCTCACATAAGCCCGCCATCGGTCCCTATCCTGTGCAAGATTAATCCAGTCTCTATCATCATATCCCACCTCCCTCAAATCCATTTTAATATTATCCTCCCATCTACGTCTCGGCCTCCCTAAAGGTCTTTTTCCCTCCGGTCTCCCAACTAACACTCTATATGCATTTCTGGATTCTCCCATACGTGCTACATGCCCTGCCCATCTCAAACGTCTGGATTTAATGTTCCTAATTATGTCAGGTGAAGAATACAATGCGTGCAGTTCTGTGTTGTGTAACTTTCTCCATTCTCCTGTAACTTCATCCCGCTTAGCCCCAAATATTTTCCTAAGCACCTTATTCTCAAACACCCTTAGCCTATGTTCCTCTCTCAGAATGAGAGTCCAAGTTTCACAACCATACAGAACAACCAGTAATATAACTGTTTTATAAATTCTGACTTTCAGATGTACAGTACAGTACATGAAAATATTTTTGAGTTGCAACCTACATAGTTTTGGTCTTTTCAACAGATATAAATACCATATTTTTATTATGTAAATTATATTTTCAACTGGAAGCTAATTTTGTTCATGCAGTCATTCAGTTTTAAGTATTGTAATCTGACAGTCAAATCAGGACTGCGATAAATGAACTCTTTGTATCGTGTCATTCATTAGTGTGGACGTAGAAATAAGCGCGCCTCTGTGGCACTGTTGGGAGTTAACGCCTCACAACCTTCGAATGTCACTTCTTCCCCATAGGAATTACACATAGGGCTCTAAAGGCTGCAGGTTGGAGTTCAAGAGGCCAGTCAGAGATTTCGATTGGGGAGCGGTGGTGCGTGCAAGGGGGGGGGCGGTCATCATCGCCTCCTGGATCATCATCCTCTGCTGCCACATGGCACAGCGTCTCCCCTCCTTGGAAATGAAAACCACTCTTTCTTGTTAATGCAATACTGGAACATCTCTTTACTCATATGTGGTTTTATGCAAATAATTGTACTTTGGATATATCCAGAAAGAAATGTAAAGTGATGGCCTTCACGGGCAAATTTCCAACCTAAAATTGAAATAGATCAGAACATTATAGATAGAACAAGACTTATTTAATCCGTGGTAAAATAAACATGAGTATATAGTATATACTGGACTTTTTTTAGTTTATGCTCTTGTTAGTAAGAATAAAAAACATTTGAGTACCTACTCATTTTTGATTGCATACTCATTACATGGAAGCATAGTAGAATATACTCAAGTGTCCATCTTGTACAGAATATATAGTCATGCTTGATAAGAATAAACGCTAGTATATTCTCATATTTATAAGTTCGTTCTCATGTTATTCTGAGTATGGTTTGTAGCAGGCTCAATTCTGAATACTTGCTGATTTGTGTTCAGTTTAAAGTTAAATAAAAAAAATGGTAGAATTTATGGACGATGTAGTACCTCGTGGAAAAATATAGAACAAGACGTGAACTTCAGAAGCCTTTAACGCTTCACAAAAGTGAATGTGAAATTGGTTAAACACGTATTTGTTATTCATAAAAAACATAACCTATAAAAATATGCATGACTATCGAATTATAAGGTTAGATTGTAGTGTTAAATATAATTAACAATTACAATTTATTTTGTAAAATTTGAATTGCAAAATGCAATTACTTGTAACTTTAAATTGTACATATAACTCTCTATAATAAAAAATAGAATTAGCATAACTGGAATTCTAGAAATGGATTGTAATCTCTATCCAACATCCCATAATGACGGTTTCTCAGTAGTATTTTCTTGTTTCCTGTTTATTAACGTCACTTATCCGATTCACTCTCTCTTTCACGTTTATTTATTTATTCATTTGTTTCTTTACTTATTTATTTGTTTATTTAATCAATTTTATTATTTAATTAATTTATTTGTTTACTTATTTATTTGCTTATTTATTTATTTATTTACTTATTTATTTATTTATTAATTCATTCATTTATTCATTTATTTATTCATTAATTCATTCATTCAATCATTTATTTATTCATTCATTCAATCATTTATTTATTTATTTATTCATTCATTCATTCATTCATTTATAAAAAACAAAACAGAAACCACTACAACATGTAGATAGCATGTGAAAGTCTATAAAAAAAAAAATTGAGCATCATAGTGCAATGTGGTCAAAGAGGATAGGTAACACGAGTACATACTAACTTTAAACGATCAAGAAGGCTGTAGAGATGAGTATATATTCGCGTTAGGTAGAATGTCTTTATTCTTACGAATATGAGTATGTTCTAGTGGTTACGAGTATATAATCACAGGAAGTGCTCATACTCAAAAGTATAAACCTTGAGAAAGTACTTAAGCTTTATTTTTACTACCCAATATTTAGGAAATTTCAATCTAAAAGACTTATCTAAAAGAAGTGTGAGAAAACTTATAGTTTCCTTAACATACTATAAAATCTAAATTAACAAACTTTTTCGCCTCTTGGCATCATCAGGTTTCACATTGGTTTCACAAAGTGATGCAATCTTTGTAGCACATAGCATAAAATACTTATAAATATTTTACAGTATAAATGTATATATCATTAGAATAACATAATAACTAGAGTCCTGCGTTTGATTACCTAGAACAGGCCTGCAGAACCCGTAAGTAGGGGAAATATGACGTCAGCCTTACTCCACTTCTATTGGGGATGATCGACTTCCACGTACAGTTGTTTACATTCTCTGCCCGTCCCAAGGTCCATCAGTGGCGGCATGTAATTTTCAAAAAGGATTTTAATAAATTCATTGTATTTATAATGCGTTATCTCGTTTCAAGGTTTACAATTATGCTAGATTTCCTGTCGGTAGTTTCTTTGAGATTTCTTTGCACCTAACCTGCTGTAGATTTTCGAGAACTTTTCTCCTATCATCACCTACGGAAACATAAATTTATAGCATTTAAATGATGAACCTTGAAAGTCATTATTCATTTCAATTCAAAATGAACACAACGAGTGACGTTCTTAATTTAACATTATATAAATAAATAATCAATATACAGTTCGTAATAATGAACTTACCCGAAAGTTTGTGCATTCCATAATTCTTAATATGGACTTTGTTGAAATGGGTTTAATATTGAAATGATGAGTAGAAATAAACTGGATGGGACACAGTAAATAAGCGATTTTTTCGTATTCAACAGCAAAATAATCATATTCCCATTTCCTTTGGAAGTAGTTATTTCTTCACGGATTTAGATCTTACCATGTTCCAGTTCTCTTTAAACTGCATGTATGTATATATATATATATTTATTTTTATTTATATTTATATATTTATTTATTTGGCTGGAGTCCATTACAGTGTTGAATGACACCATTGACATCTGGTCATATAGCTGTCACTCACTTATCAACGTACAATTTATTTATCGTCCTATTACTAGCAAAACCAGTTAAGACCAGTAATACAAGTTTTGTAAACAATAGGAATTAAAACTTTATTAATGCATGAAAAATCGTAATAAATTCTTCAAATAAAGTAATTGGTTTGTTACCTGCAAGCAACATTTCGGACTTATTTCATTTTAGTAAAATACAGAGCACGGAAAGACAAGTCGGGGACTGTACTTAACTTATTTTACACAAAAAATGGATTTAATCGGCTTTACTAGTAATAGGACGATATATACATAGGGAGACCTTTTTACATTATATGCACACATACATTTTAAAATTTATTTTACATCTCTTTTAATTTATTTCCCTCATTCATTTTCTCTTATTTTCTAAAGGTATGTTCGTAAAAATGTTATTATCTGTTCATTTGTAATTCTTGATAGCGCATCGTATACCTGCCGCCGCGAGAATGAATGTTAATGGAGCCAAGTGTAACTAGAACGTCATGAACGCACTGGTAGAAAAGATGGGTGGGGTAAGAAAGGGGAGTATAGCAGTCGCTCTCAAGAGCTACAGTTCTGCAGGCCTGATATAGTGTGTTGGGAGGCCGGAGGGAAAAAGAACTTTGGGGAGGCCGAGACGTAGATGGGAAGATAATATTAAAATGGATTTGAGGGAGGTGGGATATGATCAGGCATCGAGACTTTGGGCCCGATACAATAAGTTTACTATAGGTTGTTGACTCGCTGCAGGTAGATAGAGATGTGTTGAGGTAACAACGTTGTTATTTAGAGTAGAGTACGGTAGTATGGGGAAACACATATGTACATTCTGAAAGTAAATATACATTACACAATGATAATGTGAAAAGCATTTATTCTCCTATCTTTTATAAAGATTTGTGTTTAATTATACACAGTGTTGATGGTGGAAATAAGCATGTAGCAATTTTAATTTTTTCATTTATCCTATTGATCGTCTTTAGGAAGTGCAGTTACAGTACCGAATTGCAATGTACTACAAGATACATTTTCAGTGTCTCAAACGTAAATCTTTTCCGGTTATCTGCCAAATACAGTTTGTACTGTGAAAAGCTGCGCTCTACGTCGCATGACGTGATAGGAGCAAAACGAAAAAACCTGACATCATTGCAGTCTCTAAGAGACAGTCTTTTATTCTCGGGTGACTCTATGTCCACTAATTTGCTGTTTATGTTACACAATGCTCCATATCCGTTATTTTTACATAAAATTGATTTCCACTTCTGTTTTACACGTTCAGTAACGGTGTACTTGGTGTCTCATTAATTCTCTGTGTCATTTCCTCAACTAATTTGAGGGCTTCCGGCATCTCTTGCTCTGACTTTTCTAACCGTGTAATAGTTTCAGACACAGTTTGTATGAAAACCAAATTATTATTCAGAACCTTCAAATCAGAGCGTTCTCCGTTGCGTATTTGTTGGCATTCATTCTACAGTACCCCCACCCATTGTACGCTTTTCCATTATTAGTCAGTACGCCGTTGTGCGGATTTCCCACTGAACTGCTCTATTGGGTCTGAAGTCTCGAAGCCTGGATATGGTGATAGAGAATGGATCAATCTTGCTCAGGATAGGGAACAATGGCGGGCTTATGTGAGGGCGGCAATGAACCTCCGGATTCCTTAAAACCCAGTAAGTAAGTAAGTAATTAAATAAGTATTCAAGACCACTTATCTTTAATATATCTTGTGTGTTCTAATGTAATCAATTGATTTTTAAGGAACATGTTGATAAATGAATATTTTGAACATTTTAATGAGTATTTTGATATTTTAATGGAATATTAAATACATATACTAAATTAATTTATTCTGATTTAAATGTATTTAATATTGAACAAATTTATAAGTATACGGTGTTAAAATTTTATCATAAAAATCGTAATAAGTTTGTATTACAGACACACAATTATGACACAAGACGAAATATTAATTCAACATTAGTAGAACCTAAATTTCTCACATCTGCTGGTCTAAAGCATAGCATTAATTTTGGCCCTCGGTTGTACAATGCTTTAACTAAATTACACCCAGAACTTCTAACATGTAACCCAGTAACATATAACAAGAAAATTAGAAACGTGTTAATATCTTCAATTTGATTAAATAAATTTATAGCCTATGTGTATGAGTTAATCAACCTATATTATATTTGTATTGTATAATTTTGAAATATATATTTGTCCTACTTTTCACGTGCGATATTATTCTTCTCTAGTGTTAATATTATATTATATAATTCCATTGCCGCTGTAATTATATTTTAGTTCCTATTTTATTTTACTTATTTATTTTTATTATTATTATTTTTTATTTTAATATTATATCTGAACTGCGACCGAGCACGAGCGCTGCTCATTCGGTCTCAAATTTTGTTAATACTACTGTATCTTCTTTTTATATTGCTTGTATTATTTTATTTCTATTTCTCTTGTTTGTTTTGTAATTATATTCTTTATTCTGTATATTTAAATTTAAATAAATAAAAATAAATAAAATAAATAAATAAAATTAAATGTTTTCAATGTCTTCGGCGCATAAAAATGTCATCTCTAAAGATCAAAATTAAAGTATACGAATTTAAGACTTTGATCGTGCTAATTATGAGAATGATGACGATCAGAGTAAGCATATGTTTATGATCTGTTGACGACGGTCACGACTAACATGACGGCCATATTGATGACGTAATTGACCATGAAGGCGACTGCATTGATGTGATGTCGATGACATAGACAACGACTGTGGTTTCTGTCTATAGAGTGACTTCCATACAAGCCGCTGTTTTTGTTGATCCCTTCCTTCAACTAGCAATAATTGCCGGTGGACTTTATCACTCGACGGTGCGTCAGACAGATGCAGACAATGGTCTGTCGTATTTTCACACCCTTGGCATTCACGTCGCTGGGAAGAAGGGGAACTGCTCCTGCGTCCTTCTGTTTCGGCAGCCATCACCCATTCACGCTTCACCGCTTCCCTGATTCCAGATAGCTCGTACACATGCCGGCAGTTTCTCTGTTATCCCCTAGTTGCTTCCTTCCTCTATTAGGATTCTCGATATCGCCAATCTCCAATAATATTCTGCTTCAGTAATATTGAAATAATAATACTTTTACGATATGCATTGGCATTCAATCAAAACTTGCGCTTATGCGTTTATGATCCATAAGTAGAAAAATGTTAATCCTTCACTGATAGTGAATTGTTGACCTTAATTTCTATCAGCTTACCGATTTTCGTCCTTAAACTCGTTTCAGGACGATAAATTAATGTCCTTAGCAGTGTAATAAATGATGTAGAGAATGAAATAGTACATTATGCAACGAGCCTATAATGGTAGTAATTAAGACGCGAGTATGTTTATGAAATGAGCACAAGCGAGTTTCATAATTTTCATACGAGCATCTTAATTACCATTATAGGCAAGTTTCATACGACTTTTTATGCTCGACCATATTTCTAACTTGAAATTATTCATAAGTATTCATGTTATTCTTATTTTACTGGGGAGCGGAACTGACCTTGTCCAATATCTCGTAAATTGTGAGATGTGCGCAGACGCGAAAGTATTGATTTTTTCCGAGAAACAAATATCATTGACCATGATATAATCTAGAGAGTAAAATAAACATTAATCTTGATATAACCTTGAAATTGATTTAGACCTTGAAAAACGAGATGACAAATTGAATTTATTTGAATATTAATTACAATTAACGCTAATTATTATAGTAACAGAACATAACCTTCTGCGACAGTATTGGATTTCAGCCTCCGTGACGTTTCGCTAGTTGTCTTTCGATTGCATATCCGAGAATAATCGATACTTGCGCTTTCATATTGCTACAGTGGTGTTTTCTGATTGGTGGAACACCTGAAATATAATGGATAGGTGTACTTTAATGAGGTGCATTAAAGGGCTACTAACAGGTGTATAATTACTACATTTCGGCATGGTCGAGCATAAAACTTATTAAGATTGAATTGGACTATTACATACAATAATCAACACAAAAAAACAATACCATGACAATTCTTCGCCTTTAATACATTTATCATAATTATTTTCCCTTCTCAGCTTTCAGACTCTTTTATCAACAGTAATCTCACTAGAGGTTTTGATTTATCTAGAGAAAATCAAAACTCGAGTGGGATTTAATTGACTATTACACGATTAGGAGAAAGTATATAAAGATTAGACGTAACCAAGTACTCCAATACAATAAAATATTAATTGACTTACGAAAATACAACTGTCTTCAAATGCATTATAGTACCATCTCAACATTACGCTAGATGGCAGTAGTGTGTTATGATTAGCTGTTTTCTTGTTATCAGTTGTGCCAACTATGGAATCTTCATTGAACTCTGTGGACGGTTACTAATCGAGAAGGCTTTGTTGGTTCAGTTTCATTTTTATTAAAACAGTTGCATTCCACTTCAATTATCCTATCACAGTAATCAACGTCACTTGACAGATGATTTTCAATAAATCTTAGTATTAAACAATCTCTGATACGTGACTATCCATAATATCATATAGCAGAAGCTATAACAAACATAACCTAAATAATATAAACAAGTGTTAGAAAATTTTTAATTAGGGATGATGAAATAAACAAGAAACGTTTTAATTAACGATGAAATAAAAAATAAACGTGAATAATTTTAAGAGATATATTTACTGAAAGTACAGTTTTCAAATTTGAATGTTTTAATGGTTGGTGGTTCAGTTGATGTTATATTGGACGTGTGCGTAAAAGAAGTGAAGTCGTTGATGTACATGGTGTATCCCTCAACTTATTCAGGATTTCCGAATGGTGCTCTTCATATATGACCAGTGATATTTATTAATTCTTGTTCTTGAATGCCAATGCGAGTCATATTTGAAACTGCTGTGCATCGACTGGAGTGGTTTGTAATTTTCTGTGTTTTGACGTCCAGACCAGTGCAGTTTGAAATGTTGGCAAACAAAGAAACAAATGCTAGGGTAGTGATCAAAATAAACAAATGCCAGGGAAGCGATAAAATTAAACAGATGCTAGGGATGCGATAAAATTATGCGATAAGCAGCCATGATTGGTTGAAAGACGTCCTTTCGTACCGTTTTATTGGTCAAAAGTAGTGTGACGTAGTAAAAGTGTAATAGTCTATGAAATATGTTCCTGAAATAATATTCCTTCAGAAAACTTTATCGATAGTTTCTTGGCCTGGAGACCTTTTTAACCACTCCTGATAACTATTCCTATTCCGATAATTCCAATAATACAGGGTATTTCGTAAGTAACTAATCACTCGGAAAATTGATTAATTTTGACTGTTGTACATCTCTGAAATAACAACTCTTTCCTGTGAAGTACACTCGATTGATAAAGGCATTTCAATTTAAATTGTTTAAAAATTGCTTGCCGATCCATAAATTAAAGATAAATAAATTATCCTACTTGATGTCTGTCCTGCGCCGTGATTTCCTGCGTAAGACTCTGGTTAGGGAATGGTCGTTAGTTCGATTCCTCATGGGGGAAGAAATCTTATCATGAAATTTCGGCCAGTGTATGGAATCGGTGCCATCCCAGCATCGTGATGCACTTAGAGAAGTGCAATATGTAGCGAAATCTGGTTACGAAAGCCAGCTAACCACAAGATAACTCAATTTTGGTTAGATGATCGTCCACCTCTGTTTCGGCAAGTGGATATGAGGCTAGCAGCCGGCTGGTCGGTCCTTATAGGACTTTAGTGCCATGACTTATTATTATTGTTATTATTATTATTATTATTATTATTATTATTATTTAATGCAGGGCTGTAGAGTTTATCTTTAGCCATGATAATGGCAACATGCAATATTCATAAATTATTATTATTATTATTATTATTATTATTATTATTATTATTATTATTATTATTATTATTATTATTACTTACTTACTTACTTACTGGCTTTTAAGGATCTCGGAGGTTCATTGCCGCCCTCACATAAGCCCGCCATTGGTCCCTATCCTGAACAAGATTAATCCATTCTCTATCATCATATCCCACCTCCCTCAAATCCATTTTAATATTATCTTCCCATCTACGTGTCGGGCTCCCCAAAGGTCTTTTTCCCTCCGGCCTCCCAACTAACACTCTATATGCATTGCTGGATTCGCCCATACGTGCTACATGCCCTGCCCATATTATTATTATTATTATTATTATTATTATTATTATTATTATTATTACTACTATTATTATCATCATCATCATCTTCATCATCATTAGGCATTGTTGTCTGAAAAAAATCATAAAACCTTTACATCAGTGGTAATCAATCTATGGTACGCGAACCCCTGGGGTACGCGGGATTGTCTCAAGGGGCACGCATCGTATTGACTAAGTATGTGAAAGTGGTGATACATTCGTTTTAATGTACTTGTTGATAATTATTGCAGTTTATATATATTTTCTTTTAGAATATCAACTATTGTTTCTTAATTAACATTTTACATTTCATTACTACTATTATTGCATTAATAACTACTGTTGAATAATAATTTATTTATTTTATTTTATTTATTTATTTAGAATATTAACCTGCAAAAACAACAGCACAAGGCCAATTACAGTTTAGCACGATACAAAACAGAACAAAACAATAATGATGATGAGAATGAACGATAGAAAATGGCAATGAGATGGAATACAAACAATATAATAGTCTACATCAATCATTGATCAAATAATAATTATAAAATTATAAATTTAGTACAATGAGATAATTGAAATAATGGAATAGTCTACATTAATCAATTGACCAAATGCAAGAAATAAAATGGACAAATAATTATAGAATTAGATCAGTGAGTTAAAAACTCAAAGATATACTACACATTAAATGGATCCAAGTTGAATCCATGCAAATTAGCATATTTAATGCATCTGCAGACCTGAGGGAGAGATTTAGGATTCTTATTATAAAACAATTTATGAAATCTTAAACCATTAGCAGGAATACGAAGACTGATATTGCTTATGAAAGATTCACAATCAATATCACCCTTAATGACTTTACAAAAAAATAAATAATCAAGATCCTGACGTCTGGTGAACAAACTACCGCAATTGAAATAATTGCATTTAATCTCATAGTTATAATCGGAATTTGGTAAAAATCTATAAGAACACAAGGAAATAAATTTTCTTTGAATATTCTCCAATTTAGCCGAGTCAGTGGAAGTAATGGAGTTCCATACAACAGATGCATATTCAAGCTTGGATCTAACCAACGTATAGTATAAAATTAATAAACACATAGGAGTAGAAAAAGAATAAGTTATAGACCTAATTAGACCAAGCATTCTTAATGAATGGGTATAAATATATTGCACATGATCATGGAAATATAATTTAGAATCAAGTAGGACACCAAGATCTCTAATACAATCTTTCTTAGTAATTACGACATTACTGAGAGAATAGTTAAATTTTAGGGAGATAGTTTTCCGTGAAAAGGAAATAACAAATGTTTTGGATTGATTAATTTTCATTCCATTTTCAACAGACCATTGTGAAATTGAATTAATGTCATTTTGAAGAATTTGACAATCGACCAAACTATTAATTTTGCGAAAGATTTTGAGATCATCTGCGAATAAAAGGCAGCTAGAACTTATTCTTTTACTTATATCATTTATAAATAATAATAATAATAATAATAATAATAAAAATATTTATTTTACAGTCATAACAATTGATTCAATAATCCTGTAAATATCTGTTACGAAAACAGATACACACTGCAAACCTGGGAGTAGAAAATATTATTTCCATGCTTATTAGAAATTTAAAATGCATTTTCTGACGCAATGTCACGGGTAAAAATTGTCTTTAATAAACAGATAAAGAAAAAGTTTTCAATGTCTAAAGAAAAACGTGTGAAGTTTCTATATTGCCCATTATGCTATTAATATTAGATTTAAAGCTTTGCGAATTAAGGCCGCAGAGTAAGCGATAGCAGTCCACTGTCCCACATATACAGTCGCGACGCTGTTATTCCCGGCGTGACTCCTCCTCTTTGCTTACGTCTTAGGAAGTCAAGGCTCTATAAAGTCTAGGTAGGTATTATCGTTCGCAATTTTTGTTCTTTCGTTGCCGAGCTACCAGACGAGGGATCTATTTGCCACACCGTTAAACATTATCATGTCGTAGCTCCTATGATAATAAATCAAACGCACTGTAATTCAGCAAATAATTGAGCGGCAAATAACGTCCTTGTGTGCTTTCTGCGAACGCCAACGAAAGAGCCAAAATGGCGGGCGATTGTATTAAGTATTTATTCAGCCATAGGAAATGCTTAACATCTTCATCAGCGAATCAACAAGACGCACACACGTTTAAATGTAGCCGACCTGCAACGTTATTGGCTGCCGGAAATTAGAGCGACGACACTTTAGCATAATAGCACAATAATGTACTTACCTAGAACGATTTAAATTGCATAAGGACAATGGCTATTTATGTATCTGTGAGGAAGAGCAGACTGTGGATCACCTTCTGTTTCATTGTCCAGTGTTCGAAAACAAAAGATTTATTTTGGTCGGACATTTACATTTTTGTAATATAATATATGACAAACCACTATTCAATTTGTTCACAAAAACGTGCTGCTATAAAGAGTTTTGTAATTTTATATGTAATATATTTAAGAACTTGTAAATAATTCAAATTATTGTAGTATATATAATTGTTAATTGTAAATAGCAAGACTGGGTTACCCACGTCAATGTAATTTTATATGTAATTAATTTAAGAACCTGTAAATAATTCAAATTATTGTAGTATATATAATTGTTAATTGTAAATAGCAAGACTGGGTTACCCACGTCAATGTAATTTTATATGTAATATATTTAAGAACTTGTAAATAATTCAAATTATTGTAGTATATATAATTGTTAATTGTAAATAGCAAGACTGGGTTACCCACGTCAATGTAATTTTATATGTAATTAATTTAAGAACCTGTAAATAATTCAAATTATTGTAGTATATATAATTGTTAATTGTAAATAGCAAGACTGGGTTACCCACGTCAATGTAATTTTATATGTAATTAATTTAAGAACCTGTAAATAATTCAAATTATTGTAGTATATATAATTGTTAATTGTAAATAGCAAGACTGGGTTACCCACGTCAATGTAATTTTATATGTAATTAATTTAAGAACCTGTAAATAATTCAAATTATTGTAGTATATATAAGTGTTAATTGTAAATAGCAAGACTGGGTTACCCACGTCAATGTAATTTTATATGTAATTAATTTAAGAACCTGTAAATAATTCAAATTATTGTAGTATATATGTGTTAATTGTAAATAGCAAGACTGGGTTACCCACGTCAATGTAATTTTATATGTAATTAATTTAAGAACCTGTAAATAATTCAAATTATTGTAGTATATATAATTGTTAATTGTAAATAGCAAGACTGGGTTACCCACGTCAATGTAATTTTATATGTAATTAATTTAAGAACCTGTAAATAATTCAAATTATTGTAGTATATATAATTGTTAATTGTAAATAGCAAGACTGGGTTACCCACGTCAATGTAATTTTATATGTAATTAATTTAAGAACCTGTAAATAATTCAAATTATTGTAGTATATATAATTGTTAATTGTAAATAGCAAGACTGGGTTACCCACGTCAATGTAATTTTATATGTAATTAATTTAAGAACCTGTAAATAATTCAAATTATTGTAGTATATATAAGTGTTAATTGTAAATAGCAAGACTGGGTTACCCACGTCAATGTAATTTTATATGTAATTAATTTAAGAACCTGTAAATAATTCAAATTATTGTAGTATATATAATTGTTAATTGTAAATAGCAAGACTGGGTTACCCACGTCAATGTAATTTTATATGTAATTAATTTAAGAACCTGTAAATAATTCAAATTATTGTAGTATATATAATTGTTAATTGTAAATAGCAAGACTGGGTTACCCACGTCAATGTAATTTTATATGTAATTAATTTAAGAACCTGTAAATAATTCAAATTATTGTAGTATATATAATTGTTAATTGTAAATAGCAAGACTGGGTTACCCACGTCAATGTAATTTTATATGTAATATATTTAAGAACTTGTAAATAATTCAAATTATTGTAGTATATATAATTGTTAATTGTAAATAGCAAGACTGGGTTACCCACGTCAATGTAATTTTATATGTAATTAATTTAAGAACCTGTAAATAATTCAAATTATTGTAGTATATATAATTGTTAATTGTAAATAGCAAGACTGGGTTACCCACGTCAATGTAATTTTATATGTAATTAATTTAAGAACCTGTAAATAATTCAAATTATTGTAGTATATATAATTGTTAATTGTAAATAGCAAACTGGGTTACCCACGTCAATGTAATTTTATATGTAATTAATTTAAGAACCTGTAAATAATTCAAATTATTGTAGTATATATAAGTGTTAATTGTAAATAGCAAGACTGGGTTACCCACGTCAATGTAATTTTATATGTAATTAATTTAAGAACCTGTAAATAATTCAAATTATTGTAGTATATATGTGTTAATTGTAAATAGCAAGACTGGGTTACCCACGTCAATGTAATTTTATATGTAATTAATTTAAGAACCTGTAAATAATTCAAATTATTGTAGTATATATAATTGTTAATTGTAAATAGCAAGACTGGGTTACCCACGTCAATGTAATTTTATATGTAATTAATTTAAGAACCTGTAAATAATTCAAATTATTGTAGTATATATAATTGTTAATTGTAAATAGCAAGACTGGGTTACCCACGTCAATGTAATTTTATATGTAATTAATTTAAGAACCTGTAAATAATTCAAATTATTGTAGTATATATAATTGTTAATTGTAAATAGCAAGACTGGGTTACCCACGTCAATGTAATTTTATATGTAATTAATTTAAGAACCTGTAAATAATTCAAATTATTGTAGTATATATAAGTGTTAATTGTAAATAGCAAGACTGGGTTACCCACGTCAATGTAATTTTATATGTAATTAATTTAAGAACCTGTAAATAATTCAAATTATTGTAGTATATATAATTGTTAATTGTAAATAGCAAGACTGGGTTACCCACGTCAATGTAATTTTATATGTAATTAATTTAAGAACCTGTAAATAATTCAAATTATTGTAGTATATATAATTGTTAATTGTAAATAGCAAGACTGGGTTACCCACGTCAATGTAATTTTATATGTAATTAATTTAAGAACCTGTAAATAATTCAAATTATTGTAGTATATATAATTGTTAATTGTAAATAGCAAGACTGGGTTACCCACGTCAATGTAATTTTATATGTAATTAATTTAAGAACCTGTAAATAATTCAAATTATTGTAGTATATATAATTGTTAATTGTAAATAGCAAGACTGGGTTACCCACGTCAATGTAATTTTATATGTAATTAATTTAAGAACCTGTAAATAATTCAAATTATTGTAGTATATATAAGTGTTATTGTAAATAGCAAGACTGGGTTACCCACGTCAATGTAATTTTATATGTAATTAATTTAAGAACCTGTAAATAATTCAAATTATTGTAGTATATATAAGTGTTAATTGTAAATAGCAAGACTGGGTTACCCACGTCAATGTAATTTTATATGTAATTAATTTAAGAACCTGTAAATAATTCAAATTATTGTAGTATATATAAGTGTTAATTGTAAATAGCAAGACTGGGTTACCCACGTCAATGTAATTTTATATGTAATTAATTTAAGAACCTGTAAATAATTCAAATTATTGTAGTATATATGTGTTAATTGTAAATAGCAAGACTGGGTTACCCACGTCAATGTAATTTTATATGTAATTAATTTAAGAACCTGTAAATAATTCAAATTATTGTAGTATATATAATTGTTAATTGTAAATAGCAAGACTGGGTTACCCACGTCAATGTAATTTTATATGTAATTAATTTAAGAACCTGTAAATAATTCAAATTATTGTAGTATATATAATTGTTAATTGTAAATAGCAAGACTGGGTTACCCACGTCAATGTAATTTTATATGTAATTAATTTAAGAACCTGTAAATAATTCAAATTATTGTAGTATATATAAGTGTTAATTGTAAATAGCAAGACTGGGTTACCCACGTCAATGTAATTTTATATGTAATTAATTTAAGAACCTGTAAATAATTCAAATTATTGTAGTATATATGTGTTAATTGTAAATAGCAAGACTGGGTTACCCACGTCAATGTAATTTTATATGTAATTAATTTAAGAACCTGTAAATAATTCAAATTATTGTAGTATATATGTGTTAATTGTAAATAGCAAGACTGGGTTACCCACGTCAATGTAATTTTATATGTAATTAATTTAAGAACCTGTAAATAATTCAAATTATTGTAGTAGATATGTGTTAATTTTAAGTAGCAAGACTGGGTTACCCACGTCAAATGAATTCTCATTATAATAATATAAACTCAGGCTATAACTATAACCCTAATGTAGTTTCGGGTAAAATAGGGTTCAAGAAAAATGTATATTCAAATAAAAAATAATGTACAAGAATACCGTTATTTCGAAATGCCTGAAATACATCATCAATGCTGTTTATATTTTTCAGAATGGAAATATAACTCCTTTAAAGGAAGACATGGGAAGTGGACCATTATTTATTATCTCTTTAGTGAGTCCAATGCACAATATCAAAATAAAAAAGTTACTAATATATGTTTCCATGAAAAGGGGTTTAATATTCTTGACATTTTTTGCAGCGTCATATGGAAAGTGGGCGTGTGAGAGGGTGCCACTAAGAAACTTGCAATGACAGCCAGTTTTCCATTGTTTATGGTCGTTTGATAATCCTCTGTCCCTGTTTCGCTCTGCATATTGCTGAAGCGTTAGAAGTAAAACCCAGACAACGGCCGGAGTGAATAATGATCAAACTCTGTCCTCTAGACACGGTGTTAGTAACCTCCAGAGCTGCCATCCGACTAGCCGTTTGGTGAGGAATGCCTGGAATGTATTCACTCTCATCCCCATATAGGATACATTTCTGTATTGAGACGCAGCGAATAAAAAGTAACTATCTTCTCAGTTAAACCTAAAGAAATTGTAATTAGAAATGTCTATAACTTATCTCATATAAATATATCTAATTACAACATATATTTGGATTTATAACACGTGACAAACTAGTCTAAGTTATTTATATATTTACGCTCGACCTTGCCGAAATGTAGTAATTATACACCTGGTAGCAGACCTTCAATGCATGTCATTAAAGTACACCTACTCATTAAAGGTCAGGTCTTTCAGCCAATGACGACTCAGGTTACAACTGTTCAGCCAATGACAGGTCAGTTTTCTACCGTTATAAAACCGCAAGTATCGATTATTCTCGGATATGCAATCGAAAGAGAATTAACGAAAAGTCACGGAGGCTGGAAATCCAATACTGTCGCAGAAGGTTATGTTCTGTTACTATAATAATTAGCGTTAATTGTAAATAATATTCAAATAAATTCAATTTGTCATCTCGTTTTTCGATGTCTAATTTAATTTCAATGTTATCTCTGTAGGTTCTTATGGCCTAGCAAGGTCAATGTGGACATCTGTTCCTCGGAAAAAAATCAATACTTTCGCGTCTGCGCACATCTCACAACATACGGAACATTGCTCAATGTCAAATACAAATAAAATTAATAATATCAAGTTAGAAATATGGTCGAGCATAAAAAGTCGTATGAAACTCGCCTATAACGGTAATTAAGAAGCTCGTATGAAAATTATGAAACGAGCTTGCGCTCGTTTCATAAATATCCATACTCATTTCTTAATTACCTTCATTATAGGCTCGTTGCATAATGTACTATTATTTACTGATTAATTAATTAATTAATTTAAACTTCACCACCAACACAAGCAAGCTTATTATAAGTGGCTTAGACTGACACAATTTATGTCATATATACAAAATACATAATAGTGGAAAAAAAAAAGAAAACAAGCAACAGAAACGCAGTAGCGGACGGTGGGTTTGAAAGTTGAGGAGGCCAAGACGTGAATGATGAGAATATAAAAATATAAGGCCTGTGATGTACCTCATTACCAAGCGCAGAATTTATAGGTTTTAAGAAATTAAAATTAGGTTTTCCAATTTATGTTTTAGGATTTTATATCTTATGTTTAGGAATTTATATGATTTTACAGGAAAAAAAAATAAACAACATACTGTTAATATATTACAACGGCTTGGTAAAGATTCCTCTCTTTAGGACACTCCATGTCCTAACCTACGAATTAGGTCTTTTTAAGTCATATTTAATTTAAGAATGTTACTCTTTGCTACATAAAACGAACAAGAAAAGCAATATTTCGAGAGTACCGAGATAGCAACGAAATTGGTTCGAACCAAAGAATCCGGGACTTGCTCATTACTATTGCAGAGCCTAATTTTACAGCAAATTAACTCGACGATCCTCTTCGCAAACAGATCAAATAGGTCACAACATACTGAATAACTGCTACTAGAAGAAGCTAGAGACAAATCTGCATTTGTTTCTAAACTCTCGATGTATTTAAAATACTGTATAAGTAAATACATCTCGTAACACAAAAGAATAAAATAATAGGAACACCCGCAAACAAGAGAAAATCTAACAACATAAATGAAAACTTTTACGCAGGGAGAGAAAACTATCAACACGTAACTCAACTTTCTAAAACCAAGAAGAGAGAAGAGAGAGAGATTTCCAATACAGCCGAAACCAGCCGTGACTAAGCAGTACAGTTGTCAGCGGTGGGTAGGACGTCTCCAAATCGGCTCCCTTCGCGCGTTCTAGTCAAATTTAAACACTCTTCTAACCAGCTATCTTATTGGTTGAACTGCTGTTGTCATGGTTTCCGGGGAGTAGCGTCATGTAGCCGACTCCTCTCTCCCGCTCTCGCATAGACACTGCAGGCTGCTAGATGTCGACTACACAGGTTACAGCGCCATCTGTTATTTTTCAGTACGAATTATTTGTAGTATCTACAGCAGACGTCTCAATAGGGCCTCCTCGGAGCACTTCCTCCTCTCTATTTTTTTATGTAAAAGTGGAACAAGATGCGGGAGCAGTTCGTGTATCTCCGGATGACGTCATTGACCGCGACGTTTGAATAAACATCTGCAACCGCTATGATGTTGTGTCCATCTCCGAGGAAAGGATGTCCTTATTACCGCAAATGTATGGAGAAATAAAAGCTTTCATAGGGAAAGCGAAATTGTGGGAGTCGCAAGTTTCAATGGGTAACTTTTACCACTTTATTAATATAAAATTGTTACCTAATTTGAATCAAGACCAGCGTAACAAATATAATGAAGTACTGAAAGGCTTGAGAAAAGAATTTGAGACCATATTTAAGATTTTTTGTGAATTTCTAAAATGTTTTGGTTATTTTTAATTATTGAAAACATCACGAAATATATTATTTAACTATTATTGTAATTAATATATTAATATTGACGTATCTTAAAAATACGTACTTTAACAACCAACAAGTTTAATTGTAATTTTATTATTATTTAATTTCATTTTATTTCATTAAATATAGTGTAAACGTAAAAAAAGAGATACCAAAAACCATTTACTAGAAATGAAGTATTGTTGTTGTTTAGTCAACTGTCCGAAGACAGGTCTGAACCTCACAAGTGATACCAACAAGGCGCCACTTAAAGACAACTAGGCCAGGAGATAATGGGGTAGGGTGGCCAGTTCCTTGTGCTTAAATAATTACGTAACATGTATTGTTCTTCATGCTTCAGATGTCTTATTTTTACTCATTGAAATATCATTAGAAAATAAATTTATTATCATTATTTATTTTTTATTGGGTTATTTTACGACGCTGTATCAACATCTAAGTTATTTAGCGTCTGAATGATATGAAGGTGATAATGCCGGTGAAATGAGTCCGGGGTCCAGCACCGAAAGTTACCCAGCATTTGCTCGTATGGGGTTGAGGGAAAACCCCGGAAAAACCTCAACCAGGTAACTTTCCCCGACCGGGATTCGAACCCGGGCCACCTGGTTTCGCAGCCAGACGCGCTGACCGTTACTCCACAGGTGTGGACTTATTTTCATTATTACTATTATTATTGCAAACTACTTAAGAAATTTTATTCCTTCCGAAAATAACCGTCTATTGTGACAGTACAACTCACAAGTGCAGCTTTGTGGCATTTCTCCCGCGACAGTCACAACTTAGCTCGCTCATGCTTGTAATATGAATCAGCGATCGGCTACCTTCGGGTACTGCGCTTATCTCTTCAGCTGACTACGATATCTACATCTGCTCTCTGTAACAACTTTTATGAGTTGGCCTTGAGACGCCTGATCTACAGTATAGCGAGCGGGCATCACCATCTGGATGTGGTCGACTTTACGTAACTTACATCTTAGTCGTAGTGAATAGTAAAATTAATATAAAAGGAAAAATGTTCGTCATTTGCTGTAACTTGTCTGTGATCTTAGTTCAGCTGGAATTATTACTGCCATATTGTGTTCTGGTAAAATATTAGGGGAGGCAAGGTCTCCCTTGCCTCCCCTGAAAATCCGCCGCTGCAGAAACGATGTCAAAATTTTGTTGTGGAATATTTTGTGTAAGTTCTTGTCCGCTGACGTGTCTGCAACATTATAGGCGTGTCTCCGCCTCACCGCAAATCCGTTTTCTCCCCCCATTTGCCCGATAATTCCTGAAACATTGCTGTGACGGTCACAGGGCAGTATACATTCATTCGCGAAGATGGTTAGACAGCTGACTCTAGAACAGGTGCGCCCAACGCCCAATTTTTATTTTTAACTATAGGCATGATCGATCGCGAACCTTATGTTGTACTAAAGATAATAAATCTTCCAAATACTAATAAGTTGATACAATAATTTTTAGATTATATGTTGCAGGAAGATACTATTATAAAGCATTTAATATTAATTCTGATAGTAGTCAAATTTTCACATTTTAGTATAAAAGTGAATTCATAATTACCTAATTAATATTGCGGAACTAGTTTTTTTCAACAAACATTGCTGATGTCTCGTTTCTGTTCTATGATGTACTAATTGTATCTATTCTAATTTCAGTTGTTCCGGTACACTGTCAACGACACAGGAAAATGGAAATGAAAACAAAGGTATTTCAGAATCAATTTTCACAAAAGTTGGAAAAATTATTGTTCAACATTCTTATTAGCTTCCAAAGAAAAAGCGTTTCAGGGTATTTGTTTTGGAGATCATAGACTGTACAGAAAGGTATATAAATTTTTCACAGAAATTTGTCGCATGAATAAATTTAACTTTCAAATTATTGATATGTGAAAAATATAGTAAGTTACATAAAATATAATTTCTCATTTAAATCCTTGTGAGCTGTTGGGACATTATTTTAAAGCTCTGGTAGAAAGAAGGAAAGATTCTTATTTAAATAAATTGTCTCTGAACGAATATAGTTCCATAAGACTTAACATAGTCACAAAAATTGGTACAAGTATCATTGATACAATAAACTTACAATTTTGTTTGGAAAAGTAGAGATCTGATGCTGCGATAACTTAATATTTGACAAGTTTTTTTAAGAACTGTATCGTCCGTTAATGAGTTTGGTAATAGCTGCAAAAAAAAACTTTGTTTTAATATCTTCGACATATTTATTTACAACTTACAGGTTTTAAGAAACCCGGAGGTTCATTGCCGCCCTCACATAAACCCGCCTTCGGTCCCTATCCTGAGTAACATTCATCCAGCCTCCTATCATCACATCCATTTTCCCTCAAATCCATTTACATCTTGCCCTCCCTAAAGATCTTTTTCCCTTCCGTCTCCCAACTAACACTCTATATGCATTTCTGGATTCGTCCATACGTGTTACATTCCCTGCCCATCTCAAACGTCTGGATTTAATGTTCCTAATTATGTCAGGTGAAGAATACAATGCGTGCAGTTCTGTGTTGTGTAACTTTCTCCATTCTCCTGTAACTTCGTCCCTCTTAGCCCCAAATATTTTCCTAAGCACCTTATTCTCAAATAGCCTTAACCTCTGTTCCTCTCTGAAAGTGAGAGTCCAAGTTTGACAACCATGCAGAACAACCTATGTGTAGAAAGATTTCATAAACATGGAGATATTAAATAAACATTTAATGATATAGCCACTATACCCCATTATCTCCTGGCTTAGTTGCCTCGTAAATGTGCCTTGTTGGTATCACCTGTGAGCTTCAAATCTATATTCGGACAGTTGACTAAACAACAACAAAACCTTACAACTTCTTTCTGTATAAAATGCGTATTAATTTCGGTGTACACTTAATTTTTTTTCACGATCTCCTTATTTTGCTCGTGAACGCTAAACTTTTGGGTGTGAAATCACAGTACTTTACTCTCTTCTCTGCAACTGCTTCAGAATTAGACGATAAGCAGTGGTTTGAATGAAATGTGTGCAAGGTCGGCAAGCCATCAGCGATGTAGATTCATCCCACTCGTCGTAGCGCTGCCTGCTTTCAATTTCTGTTTTCAATAGGGGAGTAGGAAACTGTTGATATTATGTATAAATTTTTTGTATGTATTTTTTTCTCTCTCTTGTGAATAGAATATATATCTAGCACTTCTCGTGGGAATTGGCAGGAATAGTGCCTGTAATTTAGGGGTTGGAGATCGGCCCAGGGGTATAAGGTCTTTACCCCTCTTCGGTATCACACCCCCGGCCCACACATCACTAAATTCTCCCTCTTCATAGATCAATACACTCGAAAGTTGTTTCAGGGAGAATGGGGCCATCTAACGCTCTATATGGAAATCAGTTCAGGGGTTGATGTGAATCCCTCCAGTATATCTGCGCCCTCCTAGGCGTTTGTTTGTTTAGGAAAGTTGGATTTTCTACTGGCGAATCCACCCCTAATACAGTCGAGTTGAGGGGTTAATTTTATATTTCCTTGTATTCGCTCATCTTGAAAATCAGTTAATTAACAATCCAATATATTTCTCAGACATCTCCCGTGTCTGCCCTCATCACGAGCGTATACCGGATGTGACGAACACATCCAAGAGGCGCGAAAGTCACTGCCTTGGGATGTGCTTAAGGGGAGTGGATGGTATTTTTTAAAACTTTTTTCATATTTGGTGTAATTTATTAATTTTTTGTATGTAGAGAGCTCATAGCTGTAGCAACTCAACCAAATAAATTTTGAAAAAACTATACCCAATGCAGGATTGTACTAAAACCGATATATCTAAACCGTTTTTAAAGATAGATTCAAACAGTTTTTGGAATGTATTTGCAAAACTATGTTCTACAAACTGTCTGTAACAGAATTTTGATGTTAGTCTCTACGTTTGTAAAATAAACAATTAAAATTTAACAACAATTTTTTATTTCCTTTCTTGCAAACAAACGGACGTATTTTTAAAATGAAATCAATTAACAAAATTCTGTTACAGAGAAAAGTTTCCTAATAGTCTAAAGAATGTGTGTTCTAAATTTCATGCATGTATCTTTAATAGTTCAGAAATTATATCCATTTTTGTCTGGCAATGTAGCCAATGGGGTTCAAATTTGAAAAAAAAAACTATACCCAATGCAGGATTGTACTAAAACCGATATATCTAAACCGTTTTTAAAGATAGATTCAAACAGTTTTTGGAATGTATTTGCAAAACTATGTTCTACAAACTGTCTGTAACAGAATTTTGATGTTAGTCCCTACGTTTGTAAAATAAACTATTAAAATTTAGTAACAATTTTTTTATTTCCTTTCTTGCAAACAAACCGACGTATTTTTAAAATAAAATCAATTAACAAAATTCTGTTACAGGGAATAGTTTCCTAATAGTCTAAAGAATGTGTGTTCTAAATTTCATGCATGTATCTTTAATAGTTCAGAAATTATATCCATTTTTGTCTGGCAATGTAGCAAAAAAAATTAAGTTACTGGAAACCGATAAAAGCGGGCGTGTGATTTAAAAATCCATAGCGCAGGAAGTATAAAAATGACGTCTCAACATCCGATAAGGGCACAAATACCCACAAAATTCTATGCAATGCATTTCACACATATCAAAGAGTACTTTAAAGAAAAAAATTTTTTGAAAATTTAATTTACCGGAAACAACAATGAAGGTGGGCAGGTGAGTTTAAAAATCCATAACGCAGGAAGTTTAAAAATGGCGTTCCACATATATCACAGGGTACTTTAAAGAATATATTTTTTTGAAAATTTTGTCATTTTTCATCAAAAATACCATCCTCTCCCCTTAAGAGTGAATTGATACTTACTGTTACAGTTAGTACCACTACTACGCAAATACCATCATATGACTAACACTACCAGGATTCGACCCTAGGCTATGACTCGTTGTACTTGAGGCGGAAAATACCAGACATTGGAGATTTTGACGTAGAACCGCACTCTCTGCACACTATGGGAATTGGCCGGAACACAAATATGTAGACCCTTCTATTACTGTCTTAGTATTTCCATTGTTCTCCTTGTCTTTCCATTGTTCATTTGTTATCTTTTAATGTTTTCTTTGAGCTTCTAGTCTTCCCATTGCTCTCCTTATATTCTCATTGCCTTCCTTGCATTCCCATAGCTTTCATTGTTTTCCCATTGTTCTGCAAGTAATTTTCTTGTTATTCTTTATATTTCCCCTATTCTCCTTGTTTTCCCTTGTTCTCCTTGTATTTGCCTTGTTCTCCTTGTATTTGCCTTGTTCTCCTTGTATTTGACTTGTTCTCCTTGTATTTGCCTTGTTCTCCTTGTATTTGCCTTGTTCTCCTTGTTTTCCCTTGTTCTCCTTGTATTTGCCTTGTTCTCCTTGTTTTCCCTTGTTCTCCTTGTATTTGCCTTGTTCTCCTTGTTTTCCCTTGTTCTCCTTGTATTTGCCTTGTTCTCCTTGTTTTCCCTTGTTCTCCTTGTATTTGCCTTGTTCTCCTTGCCTTTCATTTCCTCTTTATCTTTCCCTTATTCTCCTTGTATTTCCCTTATTCTCCTTGTTTTCCCTTGTTCTCCTTGTATTTGCTTTGTTCTCCTTGTATTTGCCTTGTTCTCCTTGCCTTTCATTTGCTCTTTATCTTTCCCTTATTCTCCTTGTATTTCCCTTGTTCTCCTTGTATTTCCATTGTTCTCCTTGTCTTTTCCTTGTTCTTCTTATCTTCCCTTTACTTTCCTTGTCTTCCCTTGTTCTCACTGTGTTTCACTTGTGTTCTCTCTCTATCCATTGTTCTCCTTCTCTTCCCCTTGTTCTCCTTATCTTTCCCTTGCTCTCCTTGTTTTTCCCTTGTTTTTCTTGTATTTCTCTTATTCCCCTTTTTCCCTTGTTCTCCATGTCTTTCCCTTGATCTAATGGTCTTTCCATTGTTTTCCTTGTCTTTTCTTTATTCTCATGTTTCCTGTTGTTCGCCTTGCATTCCTATTTTTCCCTTGTATTCCCTTGTATTTTCCCGGCTTGGTCCATTGGTGCTTTCACTCGTAATAAAAATTTTTTATTGGTTTAATTAATTAATTAATTAATTAATTAATTAATTTATTTATTTATTTATTTATTTATTTATTTACCATTAACTTTGTCTGGTTATGATGGGTTACATGCATAAAATACTCATACTATATGTGAATCAATCATAACCTGAAAATTCATATTTTGGCTCTGACTTCTTTCTTCTTTTTTGCGCAAGATTTACTATATAGAACAGCTTTTTTTTTAACCCATGGGAGGGCACTTAACTTACCGTTATTCGCCCCCACTCAACAAACAGACTAATAGATGTCGCCAGTGCCGAAAAGCGTAGATTACTTAGTTCTTCAGAGGCTATTCAAAGCGCACCGTGAATGTTGATGGCAAAAAATTGTTGCAATATCACAGAGGAACCGGAGAAGAACTCATGTCTTCCGGACCACGGGCTTAGACAACAAAAGTTATAAATTCAGGATGGAGCGGGCTTTGAACCCAAGTCCCCTGGCATATAAGCCCATAGATCCAGCACTGAGCCACAGTGGAGGTTATGCAGCACAGTTGTTAATGCAGGTACCTGGAATTTTATTGGCTGCTACTAATTTGCGTAAATAATACACAGCGTATTAAGTGCAGCTACGTTTAATGACTGGATGAAGTCCCTCTCAATTGCCGAGAAAACAGACGAACCGCGGAGGTATCCGCTGGAATGACCTGAATGAACCACCGACTGTACTAATGGCTTGAAAGGGACTCACAAACATGGAGGCCGGGTATATATCTAATCTATCTGATATCCGGGCCTCATTTCCGCTGGATCCACTGCGGGCGGATTTGCCCCGCTCTAAACGCGTCCCTTTGCCTCACACATGTTTACCATACAAGTGCAGATAGCATCTTAACAGGGACTGCATGCACAGCTATCCGCCTTCCGAATCTCCTTTGTGATTGGGCCGGCGCTACTTCGTGACTCGAGAGACAGCCCTTCCGGCTACAAAAGCAGAGCGCCCAGGTTCGATTCCCCAAAGGAAAATAGATATTTATCTTCTGAATACGTAGTGACACTAGTGCCTTTACACCTGATTTGCACATAGTCAAAACGTCTCATTAATAAAATTATGATTGTTTTGTGTTAAGAGTCACAACAAATTTATAAGTGGGAACGTTTTAATAGATTTCAGAAATTACATATTATTATTATTATTATTATTATTATTATTATTATTATTATAAAATAATCTTTCCCCGAAATATCCGCCAATTTTTATAATTTGTTCTCAGATATCGCGAATTTTTCTCTTTTTTCCCCGAACAGAATACATCCCCGAAATGTCCGCCAATTTTTATAATTTGTCCCCAGATATCCCCGAATTTTTCTCTTTTTTTCCCGAACAGAATACATCCCCGAAATCTCCGTCAATTTAATAATTTGTCCCCAGATATCCCCGAATTTTTCTCTTTTTTTTTCCGAACAGAATACATCCCCGAAATGTCCGCCAATTTAATAATTTGTCCCCAGATATCCCCGAATTTTTCTCTTTTTTTTTCCCGAACAGAATACATCCGCGAAATGTCCGCCAATTTAATAATTTGCCTCAGATATCCCCGAATTTTCAGTATTAATTATTGTAATTTTACGAAAATGCCGTTGAATATTTCGGTGCCTGGGTATTCATTCACAGGATCATATATCTGTGGACTGTACTGTATATTGGTGAGATATCTTTCACTACTAGAAACATTTGGAGAGACAGTCCATTATTTTTCTTCTCATGTACGTGGACTAAATTGAGCTGGAATAAATCATTTATTTTGTAAAATTAAATAGCGAAGTGGAATGAAGAATATGCAGATATTTGCTGAAAATAGAGTGATTTTTTTTTTTTTAATTTCTCTGAGGAAATGATTTTCTACACACAACTCCAGAAGTTGATTGAAATATCTCCGTTTGCCCCTGGAAGCAATGCTTGTGTGCAAAACAAGATAATCTTTCCTGCCTGTAATGTATCCGAGTCGCTGAATCTGTACCGGGAGGCTAGGATTATCCTCGTATATGATATTGATCTCTCCCTTAGAAGCCAACCTTTTAGGCATTTAGTTCCATAGAAATCAAATGAGTTAGAGATTCAGACTTCTTCCCTGAAAAGTAAAGATCGGAAAGAATCCCAGTCTGCGAACACTGAATACCTAGATCTTGCGAAAACGTTACTTGATTATCTCGTCCAAGTTCGCGAGCTTTTGTGTGCTATCACCGTAGACTTTTAGACTTGAAGCTTTTCTGCGTGACACATAAATTCCAGGCGTGGCAAGTGTCAAGCCGGGGAGGCGCGGCGGTGCATCTCTCTCTCTTTCTACTTGGAGCTTGATGAATCGTCATTGTGTTGAAGACAAATTGATCCTAGTTGCATCGCCCTCCCAGATCGCTAGATCCAGATGTCGACTTCAGCATCCAAACAGAGAGGAAGCTAGGTAACGCACCACGCCAAGGTGCTCTGCGGCATTATTCATCCACGTGGAGTTTAACTTGGTTTTCGTTCCCTGGAGGCCCCAAACTTTGCGAGAAAATCAGTCAGGACGGAGGCATTATTTTACTTTGGACACTGTAATCAAATAAATACATTATAATGACACAATTTCTTGTATTAACTTAGATATCTCTTTTTTAAACAGCGACAGCTATATTTCGTGTTAGATATTCTTGTAATAACTTAAAAACCTGTATAAAATAGCAATAGTAGGATTTTTAATGAAAAATTAAAAAAAAAAACATGCTGAACCTTTCCTCCCGGAGTGTCAAAATTGCTTTAGAGAAGGAAGATCATGTGTAGATCCATTACTTAGTATCAAACTATTGTTAGAAAAAAGAAGAGAATTTAATTTAGAAACCCATATAGCGTTTATTGATTTTGTGAAAGCTTTTGATAAAGTCCGAAGAGACCTTTTATTCGACATATTATAAGATAAAAATATTTCAAATTTGCTATTACAAAATATAATAGAAATCTACACAGACAGCAAAATAAGTGTCAAAATAAATAACTGTATATCCGAAAGAAAATTAGTTAATAATGGAGTTCGAAAAGGTTGTCCACTATCACCAACTTTATTTAATATTTATATAAATGAAATTATTTTAAAATGGAACCAGCTCTACACATCAGGAATCAAAATAACCAGTGCTCTAACATTAAATACCTTTCTCTATGCCGATGATCAAGTCATAATTTCCAATTCAGAGGATAATTTACAAAGAGGATTATATACATTTAATAAAATATTAAAAGATTTTCGGATGGAAATTTCAGCAAAACATCAAAGGCAATGTCTCGTGACCAGAATATTGTACGAAATGGAAATATAAAAATTGGAGATTTATCCTTCCAAGGGGTGGAAAAATTCAAATATCTTGGATTAACAGTAACAAATATAAATGACACTCGGGAGGAAATTAAACACAGAATAAATATGGGAACTGCCTGTTATTATTCGGTTGAGAAGCTTTTATCATCTAGTCTCCTGTCAAAAAATCTGAAAGTTAGAATTTATAAAACAGTTATATTACCGGTTGTTCTGTATGGTTATGAAACTTGGACTCTCACTCTGAGAGAGGAACATAGGTTAAGGGTGTTTGAGAATAAGGTTCTTAGGAGAATATTTGGGGCTAAGCGGGATGAAGTTACAGGAGAATGGAGAAAGTTATACAACGCAGAACTGCACGCATTGTATTCTTCACCTGACATAATTAGGAACATTAAATCCAGACGTTTGAGATGGGCAGGGCATGTAGCACGTATGGGCGAACCCAGAAATGCATATAGAGTTGGGAGACCGGAGGGAAAAAGACCTTTGGGGAGGCCGAGACGTAGATGGAAGGATAATATTAAAATGGATTTGAGGGAAGTGGGATATGATGATAGAGACTGGATTAATCTTGCACAGGATAGGGACCAATGGCGGGCTTATGTGAGGGCGGCAATGAACCTTCAGGTTTCTTAAAAGCCATTTGTAAGTAAGTAAGTAATGGCATTTTTAGGACAAGACCCAGTCAGAAGTAAGATAATACACAATAACCAATGCCTCGAACAAGTTCAAAATTTCAATTATCCGGGTTGTGAAATATCTTATCAAAATGAAAAAGATGTGAACAAGAAAATTACCAAATTTACACAAATTCTAGGAATAATAAACAATACATTAAAAACTAAATTAGTACAAAAATCTACAAGAATAAAAATATATAATACACTAGCATTACCCACCCTTTTATACGGAAGCGAGATTTGGACATTAAAGAAAAAAGACATGAACAGAATCAAAGCAACGGAAATGAAATTTTTCAGGAGGACAGCAGGATATACTCTTTTAGACCGAAAAAGGAATGAAGAAATTTTAGAACAATTAGAAGTAGAGTCAGTAAAAGAAAAAATAAACAGATACAAATTAAATTAGCTAGATCATGTAAGAAGAATGGAAAATTCAAGAATCCCAAAAATTATGATGCAGTATAAACCTAGAGGACATCGTCGACCAGGAAGACCTTTTAGAAGACTGCTAGATGTGGCCGAAACAGGTCTATAGAGGCCTAATTCGTGAAGGATATGATGATGATGAAAATAGCAAATAATAAAATGGTACGGTATCGTATGCTACAATTGAGTCACCTAGAATCGAACTCACTTGCTCCAAATTATGAAATATGGAATTAAGGTATGTTTCAATGTAGAGGTTTGCAGGGAATGTGATAAACTGCTCGGTTGGAGTCTAACTGAAATTTATCTGCCTTAAGTTTAGCAGTAAAATCACCGTTTAGAGTCTAACTACACTAGTTTTTCGTCCTTTCTGACAAAAAAGATTTTTGGTTAAAGTGCAGTTTCATTCTGGGCGACTCAAATTCTCGTTATATGATATGATATATTTACGTCACGGCACTTCTTTACATGTAGTGGTGTATCTCATATTCCTCGTATACGATATCACCATTTACATATTCTTTGCACTACGTCTACACAAATACTCCAATTATCACCACGTACCTTCCTGTTACTCTATCTAGCCTCTTCATTCAATATTTACCGTGTCTTACGCGTCATTTGCTATTCTATCTTTGTTCACTAATCTTAATACTAATCCTTTCTAGGTGCCATCTGTAATATTGTATACCACTTTCGTGAAATTCTGTAGTGATTTTGAGTGTGTCTACATACATGAAACTAAAATGTAATTAGCTTACTGCTCATCTTGAATCTTGCGTGCACTACTTTTAACACTTAAACATAAATGATTGGTTGATTTGCAGACTTACTCGTGTTAAATTACATAAGCAACTATGGCTTACAGCTGTTTCGGTGCTTCTTCACACCATCCTCAGAGCCTTCTACATCTCGGCGTCATCTCGAACTTCGCTGCCTGTTGTGGGGGTGCGTTTGCGTGTAGAAAAGTGTTGAAAAGTGGAGTCAAATAGTGTGTGCGTGCGTTCTGAAATTGATCTGTGTGTTCAGGATATGATCGGGGTGTGTTTTAATGTGTCTGTATATTTCATATTATTCTAGTGTGTTGAGTTTTTTATTTTTGGGTTGTATGTGTAGGATTTCCATGTCCGCATTTATGTTATTGTATGTATGGTTAGCATTGGTTATGTGATCGGCGTATGTGGATGTATTGTGTCCTCTGGTTATTGCTTTAATGTGTTCTTTGTAGCGTGTTTGGAAAGATCTGCCTGTCTGTCCAATGTAGAACTTGTCGCAACTATTACATGTGAGTTTGTATACGCCTGTGTGGTTGTATTTATTTGTTTGTGTGTTGAGATGTCTTTGTAGTGTTTTTTCTGTTCTGTATTCTATGTTATATTTCTGCTTTCTAACATATGAAAACGAAAGCACACACAAGTTCGCATCTTCAACGTTTCAGGGGTGATAGAGGAGGTAAAAATAAATATCTTTTGTAAGTGACAATACTTTGGCAGATGCGCCGTTTGTTTACGTAAGTGTTAGTATAATCTATAAAGAACGAGGCCAATTGTCGTTTTAGAGGTGGTGTTCAAACTGCCGTCCATTGCAGGCATTGCACAACTGGTACCTTCGTACTATGGAGTGTCTGCAACGATCAAAAAGGCCAACATTGTCTGTAATAACGTGTGCAGCTTCAACAACGCGAGCAACTAAGTCTTCTGCCATATCGATCGATGTCTCATACACACAACATTTCACGTCTCCCCACAAAAAGAAATCCAGTGGGGTTAGGTCCGGTGATCGAGGTGGCCACGGTACCGGCCCACTTCTGCCAATCCAGCGATCGGAGAATGTAGCATTTAGGTCGTTCCTGACACGACGATCAAAGTGTGGAGGGGCACCGTCATGCTGAAACCATATTCGTTCTCTGATGTTCAATGAGATATTTTCTAAAAGCTGTGGTAGGACGTCGCGTAGAAAAACAAAATAATTACCACCAGTGTGTGTTGTGACGGAAGTCAAGTTATCTATTCCTTCAGGCCATTTAGCGGCAAAACCGCACATCTGCTAAAGTTTTGTCACTTAAAACAGAGGTTTGTTTTTACCTCCTCTATCGTCCCTGAAACGTTGTAAACGTTATTTTAACACCCTGTATGTGACCAGGGATATAGGCTACCTACCGTTTAACTACAGCTAGTAGACACACTATTTTGTCCTGTAGTTAATGATGTATCGATTTTGCAGTCGCAGAAGTTAGACTTACCTGAGCGCAGTATTCTAGGAATATTAACTTGTTTCGTTCATGTCCTGACTAAACGAGGATTTGTTTTCTTCCTTATTAGTGCTTAGATCAATCAATTAAATTGAGTCGACCAGCTTACAGCTTCACAGATAAACATTCCAAGCGATTATTCCGCACGACTCTGGTCTTATTAACACGCCGATCAGAATATCTGTTTGCTGAAATCAGTTGGGGGCTCTGTGAATGCAATGAAGCCACGACACTGACGAATCAATTTCAGGAAAGTATTAGCGTGTGTTTTCTGACAGTTAAACTGTACAATCAACGTCGCAGTGTTGCATGTCCGTTTCTATACGACACTGAAGCAAATAAACCCAACGCCCACTTGAATGAATAAGCTGTCGTTAAGGCTAAATTTCCATGTTATCAACTAAATAACGGTGGAATGAAAGATATCGGAATGTAGGTCAGTAAATGACTGTTGATATTTCTCTCGCTATCGTGGAAATACATTAAGATATGAATAGAAATACACTTAAATTATACTTCATAACGTAGGAGAACGTTATGCTAAATACGTAATACATTCTAAACAATGTATTCTTTATTAATTCAATCACACCAACATTGAAGATAACACATCGACTTTGTGTTGAAATACTGCCAACTGATTACAATCAAATTGAAAGCTCTTAAGGTCCAATATTTACTGCATGCAAGTAGCTAAAAAAATGTTCGTTGCTAGGTTTCAATAAAACTGCTTGAGTATCCGACAACGAAGTTCTGGCTGTTCTCAGCTGATCTCGGCTACTTTGATGATACCTTTCTTCCATTTTGTGAACATCTTACATAGACATAGGCAGGTTTACGTAGCTATACAGTGTTTCCTGAAAAAAAAAAAAAGTTTCCAAAATTAAGAAATGATGTAGCATGCATCAAAATCAGAAATAAAAGTCCTATAAACATGGGTCCTAAAATTAATATTTATTTATTTATCTATTTATGTATTTATCTATTTATATATATATTTATTTATTTATCTATTTATTTGTTTATATATTTATTTGTTTTATAGTTTATTTGTTTATTAGTTTATTTGTTTATTTTGTTTATTTATGTATTTGTTTCTTTATTTGTTTGTTTATTTATTTGTTTGTTTATTTATTTGTTTGTTTATTTTCTTTATTTATTTATTTTATTTATTTATTTTGCTTATTTATTTATTTTGCTTATTATTTATTTTGTTTCTTTACTTATTTTGTATATTTATTTATTTAGTTTGTTTCTTTATTTATTTTGTTTGTTTATTTATTTTGCTTATTTATTTATTTTGCTTATTTATTTATTTCGTTTTTTTATTTTTTTTGGTTATTTATTTATTTTGCTTATTTATTTATTTTATTTCTTTATTTATTTTCTCTATTTATTTATTTTGCTTATTTATTTATTTCGTTTCTTTATTTATTTTGTTTCTTTATTTATTTTGTTTGTTTATTTATTTTGCTTATTTATTTATTTTGCTTATTATTTATTTCGTTTGTTTATTTATTTTGGTTATTTATTTATTTTGCTTATTTATTTATTTTGGTTATTTATTTATTTTGTTTCTTTATTTATTTTGTTTATTTATTTATTTTGCTTATTTATTTGTTGTGATTATTTATTTATTATGTTTGTTTATTTATTTTGTTTATTTATTTATTTTGTATGTTTATTTATTTTGTGTCTTTATTTATTTTGCTTATTTAGTTATTTTTTGTTTATTTCTTTGTTTATTTATTTATTTATTTGTTTATTTATTTAATTATTTATTTATTTACATATTTATATATATATTTATTTATTTATTGTTGAACATAACAGGCAAAGCCCAATTACAATGTTCAAGACTGACAAATTAATTTATAAAACATAAACAAAGAAAAGGAAACACACTTATTAAAAACTGAAACAGAGTAGAAATAAGAGAAAGAAAAAAATAGAAATTGAAATAAGGTGTGAAAGTAGCTTCAAATTAACTAACAACAATATTCTGTAAAATATGATAACAAATAATTCTGTATCTAGAGAAATTCACATTGAAAATATCAACATTGGGATGAGGATGTAACTTATTGTATAACTGTAACATTTGGAAAACTGGGGAATTTTTGTGGGATTCAGTATTTGTCCTTGGTATGTAAAACAAATTTCGAAATTTCGTTTTAAGCTTAGGTGCATATAATGTTATATAATAAAATAAACCAACACAGTCCAACTTATTGTTAATAATTTTATAAAGAAAAATTTTAAAGATTGACAATTTCGTCTAATTTACAAACTAGTAAAATGGAAATGTTGAAGCATTGTAGCATAACTCTCATAGGTAGGATAATCATTATAAAGTCTGTAATATAACCATTATAGAAATTTATTTTGAATTTTTTCTAGTAACAGAATATATTTGTTAGTAACTGGGTTCCAGATAACAGCAGCATATTCTAATTTAGATCGAACAATGCAATTATACAAAATTATTATAGTTTTGACTTCAAATTTACAAGAATTTCTCATAACAAAACCTAAACTTTTATAGGACAAATTTATAATATTATTAATATGACTATAAAATGTAAAATTGCTGCTAAATAATATACCTAAATCTTTATGTTCATTTTCTGCTGGTAAAACTGTTGCCTCTATTTTATATGAAAATTTAATTGTATTTTTCAAACTAGAAAAGGGCATATATACACTTATTAATATTAAATAACAATTTATTATTAATACTCCAAATATGAGAAACGAGCAAATATTTACCATCTCTGTAAGAGCGGCATATCCTCCACTGTAAGCTCTTTGGCAAGAGACGAAAATGATGAAACAGAATGCTGCAATTTGTCACTGTGTATTACATAACATACTTTTCTGTTTGTATCAAGAGGATGCTTAAGCAGACGACAGTACATTATAGTTCGTAATGTAAACTGATTACACGGTGCAGTAATTATTACTGTACCAGCCGGACAAGTTCGTTTTGTATCTGTTGAAACCGATCAGGATTTGTTTCTTGCCAAAGAGCTTACAGTGGAAGATATGCTGCTCTTACACTGATGATAAAAATATGCTATTTTCTCAGAAGATATTAATTTTAGCGCACATATTTGTACGACTTTTATTTCTTGTTTTGGCGCATACTACCTGTTCTAAGTATTGGAATCTTTTATTTTTCAGAACACTCTGTAGATTTATCTATGAGAAATTTCCACAATCGCTATCATCATGAGAAAATTGGCTTAGACATTGAATTTACCCTTTATTATTTTTAATTCATCAAGAAAACTCTTTTTTACATAGCTGCAAAAATTATACATCTTGATTACACAACTTTTAACACTATATCACCGAGGAATATAAAGTACTATAATTATATATATAATTATATATATATATATATATATATATATATATATATATATTACTTTTTATATTAATGAAGTAGGTTTAAAGTTAGTTAACTAGTTTCGGCCTGGGAGTCATCTTCGGAAATAATGTTCTTCGCGTCTTCTGTTGTTTAGATCCCCTTTGGGGGTGCGTTTGTATAGTGCAGTTTGGATTCGAATAGTGTCATTCATTCATTGATTCATTGATTCATTCATTCATTCATTCATTCATTCATTCATTCATTCATTCATTCATTCATTCATTCATTCATTCATTCATTCATTCATTCATTCATCCATTCATTCATTCATTTTATTTCATAGATCTTACATGAGCAATGAAGCTTAAGTTGTGGAACAAGTGAAAATTTTACAATATTACAATTACAATTTTTACAAATTTTTACAGTTTTACAATTTAATAATTTTCTAAATTTTTACAATTTTTACAATTTTGTGCAATTTTTTACAATACCTATTTCTTAAGAAGGGGGACAAGAGTAACTGTAGTAACTTTCGAGGAATATCACTTTTGTTGACGTCTTACAAAATTTTGTCGAATATTCTTTTGAGAAGATTAACTCCATACGTAGATGAAATTATTGGGGAACATCAGTGTGGTTCTAGGCGTAATAGATCGACTATTGATCAATTTTTTTGTATTCGACAGATATTGGAGAAAAAATGGGAGTATAAGAGTACAGTACATCAGTTATTTATAGATTTCAAAAAGGCGTATGACTCGGTTAAGAGAGAAGTTTTATATAATATTCTTATTGAATTTGGTATTCCCAAGAAACTAGTTCGATTAATTAAAATTTGTCTTAGTGAAAAGTCCAGCAGAGTCCGTATAGGCCATTTTCTGATGCTTTTCCAATTCACTGCGGGCTAAAGCAGGGAGATGCACTATCACCTTTACTTTTTAACTTCGCTCTAGAATATGCCATTAGGAAAGTTCAGGATAACACAGAGGGTTTGGAATTGAACGGGTTACATCAGTTTCTTATCTATGCGGATGACGAGAATATGTTAGGAGAAAATCCACAACCGATTAGGGAAAACGCGGAAATTCTAGTTGAAGCAAGTACAGCGATAGGTTTGGAACTAAATCCCGAAAAGACTAAGTATATGATTATGTCTCGTGACCAGAATATTGTACGAAATGGAAATATAAAAATTGGAGATTTATCCTTCGAAGAGGTGGAAAAATTCAAATATCTTGGAGCAACAGTAACATATATAAATGACACTCGGGAGGAAATTAAACGCAGAATAAATATGGGAAATGCGTGTTATTATTCGGTTGAGAAGCTTTTGTTATCCAGTCTGCTGTCAAAAAGTCTGAAAGTTAGAATTTATAAAACAGTTATATTACCGGGTGTTCTGCATGATTGTGAAACTTGGACTCTCACTCTGAGAGAGGAACAGAGATTAAGAGTGTTTGAGAATAAGGTGCTTAGGAAAATATTTGGGGTTAAGAGGGATGAAGTTACAGGAGACTGGAGAAAGTTACACAATGCAGAGCTGCACGCATTGTATACTTCACCTGACATAATTAGGAACATAAAATTCAGACGTTTGAGATGAGCAGGACATGTAGCACGCATGGGCGAATCCAGAAATGCATATAGAGTGTTAGTTGGGAAGCCGGAGGGAAAAAGACATTTGGGGAGGCCGAGACGTAGATGGGAAGATAATATTAAAATGGATTTGAGGGAGGTAGATATGATGGTAGAGACTGGATTAATCTTACTCAGGATAGGGACCAATGGCGGGCTCATGTGAGGGCGGCAATGAACCTACGGGTTCCTTAAAATCCATAAGTAAGTACGTATTTTGGCGATATATAGTGAGAGGAGGTGAGGTCCGAGGATTCGCCAAAAGATTACCCGACATTTGCTTTAGGTTGGAGAAAACCTCGGAAAAACCCAATCGGGTAATCAAATCAAAGAGGGGTAATCAAATCAAAAGGGTTGATGCCGAGGACTCGCCATAAACCATCCGGCTTCAGTCCCACGGCTGGGGAAAACCTCGGAATAAACCATTCAACGAGAGGGTGTGTTCTGAAATTGAGTTGTATGTTGAAGATTTGTTGTGGGTGAGTTTTTGTGTGTCTGTATGCTTGGTATTGTTCTAGTGTGTATAATTTCTGATTTTTCGGTTATATATGTGAAATCTCCATGTCTGTGTCTATGTTGCTATACGTGTGGTTGGCGTTTGTGATATGTTCCGCATATGTGGAAGTCTTGGTGATTTGGTTATGGCTGTGATACGTTCTTTGGAACGTGTTTGAAAATAATGATCTGCCTGACTGTCCGAAGTATGTATGTATGTATGTATTTATTTATTCACACTGCAAATGGGTGTATACCCGGTGGCAGTGGTAACTAATTAAACTCAATAATGACAATTAATAATAAACACAACTAATAAAAAATAATTAATAATAATAATAATAATAAATAATAATAATAATAATAAAATAATAACAAGGAGCATCCTAAATTAAATTAAGCTTGGTCACTTAAAATAACATTTAAAGTAAATCTAATTTATATCTTAACCCTAAGTTCGAACTAAGACCCACGAGAGTGACAGGTTCATATCTACACAAGTATCTTTCGGCACTACACTTATTTCGCTGTCGACTCACTCACTGCACTGATTCTACCTGATTTCACTAACACTTCTAACCATTTCACTGTTCAAATACTTTGCACAGCCACTTCACTGACACCAACACACTTCACTTAAACTACACACTTCACTGACACAACACACTTCCTCACTGATAGAACACTTCAAATAACAAGATATCAATTACACCCTTTAAGTAGTGTGTATAATATATTACCGTCTATTAGTAAAGTCCTGAACCCTATTTTTAAATACATTTTTGGTTGTTGGTAAAGCCTTTAGTAAGTCTGTAGGTAAAGCATTCCAGTCCCTGATAGTACGATTGAGAAAAGAAAACTTTCCAGTGTCCGTCCTCTGCCTTCTTTCCTTCAATTTATATGAGTGGTCGTTCCTTGAAGAGTAATTTGGCGGCTGTCTGTCTGTCTGTCTGTCTGCTTGTAATATTCAGAAATACTGAAACCGCCTGGCCACGTGATCAGCTTGTGGCAAAAATATCGTTTAAGACAACACATGTTGAGCCTGGTTAAAGAGAAATTCGCCACCACTTTCTTCTTCCCAGATACTGAATTACAACTCGTGTACTCCACTGCGTGGAATACCGGACATGTGGTGCACATTCTGCTGATAGCGTTTTTATTCAGACCGGAGCTTAATTCTGGACATACTTTGCAACATCGGGCAAGAGGCTATAACTCGTTAAAATTCGGAGCACGTTTTCCTGCCGGTCACTCCACTTCAGTACCGCACCTGAATTGACCGGACGGATGTTGCTGACGTCATTCCTGCCACAGGATACCGGGTGTGACATAACATCGCGTCCCGTTCATCAGTTTAAATGACTCGCAGTGTCACGAAAATTAATTACAACACACGCTCTATAAAAACACTCCTGTTGCCAAGCAACGCGACGGACTACCTGCAACCGTTTATGCTAGCATTTTGAGCTGTGTGTAGAATTCTGAATTTTATTCCTATCTGTTCACATTCAATATGCCTTTAGGTTTCCATTTCAAGGAAATAGATGCTTGCGTGTAGACAATCTTCACCACTGGAGCGTACTTGTGGATGTATATATGCCCCTTCAAAGACTGTCAGGAGGACAGGAATCGAGGGCGCCCTGGACGAGGTGGACAAGTACTGGACAAGCGAGGAGTTCGTATCCTAGTGAATGGGTTCTTAACCTTGGGTCCTTGGTCACATTTGTCTGTAGATTTCGCCAGATTTTCTTAGGAGTCCGAGACTCAAAAAAGATTAAGAACTACTGGGGGATTTATCGCTTTATTTCAGTAATACAGTGAAAATTCCCAATAGCGGACACCACCGGGGAAAAATTAAATGTCCGTTACTGAGAAGTGTCCGCTATTTAGAAAATGTATACTTACTTACAAATGGCTTTTAAGGAACCCGAAGGTTCATTGCCGCACTCACATAAGCCCGCCATCGGTCCCTATCCTGTGCAAGATTAATCCAGTCTCTATCATCATATCCCACCTCCCTCAAATCCATTTTAATATTATCCTCCCATCTACGTCTCGGTCTCCCCAAAGGTCTTTTTCCCTCCGGTCTCCCAACTAGCACTCTATATGCATTCCTGGATTCGCCCATACGTGCTACATGCCCTGCCCATCGCAAACGTCTGGATTTAATGTTCCTAATTATGTCAGGTGAAGAATACAATGCGTGCAGTTCTGCGTTGTGTAACTTTCTCCATTCTCCTGTAACTTCATCCCTCTTAGCCCCAAATATTTTCCTAAGCACCTTATTCTCAAACACCCTTAACCTATGTTCCTCTCTCAGAGTGAGAGTCCAAGTTTCACAACCATACAGAAAAACCGATAATATAACTGTTTTATAAATTCTAACTTTCAGATTTTTTGACAGCAGACTAGATGATAAAAGCTTCTCAACCGAATAATAACACGCATTTCTCATATTTATTCTGCGTTTAATTTCCTCCCGAGTGTCATTTATATTTGTTACTGTTGCTCCAAGATATTTGAATTTTTCCACCCCTTCGAAGGATAAATCTCCAATTGTTATATTTCCATTTCATACAATATTCTGGTCACGAGACATAATCATATACTTTGTCTTTTCGGGATTTACTTCCAAACCGATCCCTTTACTTGCTTCAAGTAAAATTTCCGTGTTTTCCCTAATCGTTTGTGGATTTTCTCCTAACATATTCACGTCATCCGCATAGACAAGAAGCTGATGTAACCCGTTCAATTCCCAACCCTCTCTGTTATCCTGAACTTTCCTAATGGCATATTCTAAAGCGAAGTTAAAAAGTAAAGGTGATAGTGCATCTCCTTCCTATGTATACAGTACATTAAAATTTCTCATACATATTCAACACTATATTTTACAGTACAGTACAGTAGACAGATTGTTTACAGTATTCATGCAGAGAGAAATCGTACCAGTAAATGTTTTGTAAATGAAATAAACATCAGTCACTGTACATCTTCACCTTACACAAAGAAATCTAGAATAAAATTGTTGATTTTAAAATAAAACCTTTTTTTTCAAAATTTCACTAACCTGAGTTTTCCCCACATTAAACTTTGTGGCCAGCTCACGAACACTTAATTTCTCCTTCTCACTATGCTTTACAATATCCACTGTCTCTTTCAGTGACAAACGTTTACGTTTTTGTGACATTTTTAATGTGACTGTACTTCCGAACACTCAACTTGACAAACTAAGAAAGTACGGACTGCTCACGTACAGTATCACAACTAACAACTGTGCTGCTTACCTTCATTAAAGTACAAGAACGTTCAAATGCACGATAATGATTGTTGCAAAGAATTCCGTTAGAGTTCCGTTTAATTTACAACCGTCTTTTTCTTTTTTTTTTCACGCTGTCCGTTATTTGGAAGTTTTAATTGTTTTTGGGAGATACATTTCAGTGTCCGAGTCCGTTATTGAGAATGTCCGCTATTTGGAAGAATTTTATCATAAGCGCCAATGTTATTTTGCAGGGGAATTTTAAAATGTCTGCTATTGAGAGGAGTCCGCTATTGGGAAGTGTCCGTTAAGGGAAGTTTCACTGTACTCGTATATCTTTTAGAATTAGAGAGTTGTATCTGTAATCTATTTACGTTATTTAAATAACAAAATCCTTTGCTTTATGCAAATTAGTGGAAAGGATGGCGGTCGGGATGAATCCTGGGAAAGTAGCTGTTAACATGAACTCGGTACACAAACTAGACACGGCAGTAGCCTATATGAGTCGACTAGTACCTTGGAAATATCTATGTTTAGAATATAAAACTTTGCTTAAGATTATTCAATTTCTATTTTATTCAGATCATCTTCATATATTATGTCTTAAATCTGTTCTCAGATTTCCTGTTATTCCTTTAGTTTTATTTATTTATTTGTCGACCGCTTTTTTAACTAGCTCTATTGAAAAGCTAAGATATTCAGAGAACAATTTTTTATTTTATATTTTATTATTTGGCGGGATGGAGTTCAATGCACATTTTAGATAAAAATAGTGAAATCAGATTGGAAAGAAAATCTGTGCTTTAGATATCCAGCCAGTGAAGAAGGTTTCAATTACGACAGTTTATTAGTCTGAATCACCCTGTATAGTGATTTTATCAAATACTACTTACTGATAAAATGACTTTATTTTTCCATTTTTAACTATGTCCTGACTGTATGTATGCAGTGTAAAATATTACCATGGCAACTAAATTAATCAAATCCTGCATGTTATAGTAAAAAAAAAAAAAAAAAAACAAGATACAATAAAAATGTAAGGAAAAAGGTTTTGTGCGAGATCGTGCGTATTTGCTTGTTTTCCGCACAGAACCAATACGCGGAAAGCCTAAAATTCCACATTCAGTATTCCCAACATAACACACATAACAATTTCCCTCTTCTTACCGCTTAAGTGACATATTGATTTTACTGCTTTAGGCTTTTAACATATTATTTTTAGAGACGTTCAATATAGTAATAATTATAAATTGGAAACTTACCACTGCAATTTCACCTAAATTGCACTGTTAATTATTGTTTTTAAATATTTGCAAAAATTAAGTAAACTCTACAACTCCACTAAAGTTACTGCATTCGTGATGCATGTAACATTAAGGAAGCCGTTTGTTTTAAGTTCGCATTTATAGACTGATGGGGGGGGGGGAGACATGTATATCACGGCCTGCTGGAGTATAGTAAACACAGAAAACATTTTAAAGCAACAATGTTGAAGATAGATATACTTGTTTTGCAAATTTTCCATCATTGAACAGAAACCAAGATGGAGATTTCATTGCAATTCGTTTTTCAGGTATGTAATAAACGATCTTCGCACAAAATAATGTACGATACACGAGCGGTATGTTTTCTTTCAATTCTCGGAAATCAAAAAAGCTAAACTACGTTTCGCTTTTTCAAACTTTTCCTCGAACATGAAAACTTCAACATACCGCTCTTGTTACGCATATTACTATTGGTGTCAGTGTACGTTTTTATACAAAAAACGAAAATTCTTTCTTAAATTGAAAATGACCTTAGCCAGTTTTCAACACGTGAATATCGGATTACATGAATTCAAAGCCACCGAAGACATTATTATTATTATCATTATTATTATTATTATTATTATTATTATTATTATTATTATTATTATTATTATTATTATTATTATTATTATTATTAAAGGAACTTACATAGCAATGCAAATTTGTGTGCGCAAATATTTATAGAAAATAACTCAATCACAGTCTTGATGCATATAAATGATGGGTTGCTCCTCGTCCTTCTATTCCGTAATGAAACCCTCTACCCTCTTCCAGAGTGAGAAGTCATTTTGGTTTGATTAATTTCGTATGGGGGTTGGTTTGCAGAGGATGCCCTCTCAAGTATTTGACCCTAATCAATTATTTTCAATCTTTTCATGCACAAGGGAACGTTGTTTCTTCAACCCTTCCCTTCATTATTATGGAAGGTTCTTATATGGGTAAAATTTACGAGGAGATTTTGCTTAAATGTTCACAGTGCAATTTTAAAATCTCCATTGACAATAGATCTTTCTTGTAATTGTAAATGTTCATCCCCCAGAATTCAGTGATTCAACATAAATATCAATGTCTGTAAATAGAGAAGCCTTATCATTAGTGGTTTTTCAATTAAGTATACAAATGTATTCTGTATTAATTCTCGGTACGTATTTGATTAAAGTCGTTCCATATAGAATATTGTCAGTTGAAATGTACTATATTATATTCTGTTTTTTTTTTTAATTCAGTGCTAGCTTATCAGATTGACTATGAAACAATTCGTATTGGATAAAGCGTGAAAGTTTTCATATCGTGCTGCTCTTGCAATTGCTTAAATATGAACCAATTTTTATTACCTAAGAATTGAGTTACACGTAAGTAGACATATAACGGACAAATAAATGGAATTTCAAAAAGAAATATTGAGAAAAATGAAAATACGAAAAATACGTAATATTGAAAAATCATCAGTGGAATAATCATATTACCAGTAGCAGCACGGTTAAGATATGGTAAATAAGTAAGAAAATATGTATTATTATTATTATTATTATTATTATTATTATTATTATTATTATTATTATTATTATTCCATGTATTGTGGGTC
Organism: Periplaneta americana; assembly: GCF_040183065.1. Taxonomy (NCBI): domain Eukaryota; kingdom Metazoa; phylum Arthropoda; class Insecta; order Blattodea; family Blattidae; genus Periplaneta; species Periplaneta americana. The sequence continues at coordinate 225,648,006 of NC_091117.1, forward strand.
CCTATCACCACGGCATGGCGCGTCATCAGGTTGCGGATCGAGGAGGGCCTCCAGTTATGGAGGGTAGCTGCGAATATATTGAATAAGCAGTCGTGGACAGCCGATGAGGGGTGGTCCTCCAACTTGGGGGTTGGGCGAAGGGATAACAACCCATCACCGTAAAAAAAAGCTTGTTACGAATCCTTCAAATAAGCCTCGGAATGGGACTGATTCTCTGGCACGACCACAGCAAAGGAATAAGGTTTTGAGATTTGGTACTTGGAATGTTACAAGTCTATATGGAACAGGAGGGGTAACATTAGTAGCAAAAGAACTAGCTAGATATAGAATAGACTTCGTGGGAGTGCAAGAGGTTAGGTTAGATGGGAATGGCATATCACAAATAGGAGATTACTTGTATTATGGGGAAGGAAATGATAATCACCAATTAGGAACAGGATTCTTTATTCATAAAAGAATAAAATCAGCAGTAAAAAAAGTCGAATTAATCAGTGATAACACTTAAGGGTAGATGGTGCGATATCGTAGTTATAAATGCTCATGCCCCTACAGGAGATGGGCAGGGCATGTAGCACGTATGGGCGAATCCAGATATGTATATAGAGTGTTAGTTGGGAGGCCGGAGGGAGAAAGACCTTTAGGGAGGCCGAGACGTAGATGGGAAGATAATATTAAAATGGATTTGAGACGATGATAGAGACTGGATTAATCTTGCTCAGGATAGGGAGCTTATGTGAGGGCGGCAATGAACCTGCAGGTTCCTTAAAAGCCAGTAAGTATTATTATTATTATTATTATTATTATTATTATTATTATTATTATTATTATTATTATTATTATTATTATTATATTTCAGTAAATCGCATTGTGATTTTAACCGCACTGGTGATGTCTGTTTACAGTTAGCATCATTGGAAATACGACCACATTAGTTTTTTGTGAACTAATCCTACATGAACCTCGCTACGTGAACTGGGTATCTTAATATCATTTTCAAGTTTTTCTGTACTTCCAAATTCACGTTGCCCTAGTAACAGCATGGTTGTGTTTGATGTTCAGGAACAACACTTTGCAGCCCTCCTGTACCTGTATCGACCAAGAGCAACCTAGATTCTGCACCACGACCTTACCTATTAAAAGGTACGACCCGCACCTCACCTAAATGAGGACTTTCTCGTGAGAGACGATCAGTTTCTAGTCATCTGCCCAACTGCATACCCGTCCACTTTCCCTCCCATCCGTCCGACTGTCCATCCATGCGGCCACCCACTTATCCACTATGTATCTATTTATTCATTCATGAACTACAGACGTGGACAAATTATTAGCAAAATTGAAGATTTTTATTATATATTTTTACAAAATATGATTCTTCAATTTAGACTACGGATGACATCTTTGCATATTTCCAAATTATTAGAAAAATTGGAGATTTTTATTATATATTTTTACAAAATATGATTCTTGAATTTAGACTACGGATGGCATCTTTGCATATTTCCAAATTATTAGAAAAATTGAAGATTTTTATTATATATTTTTACAAAATATGATTCTTGAATTTAGACTACGGATGGCATCTTTGCATATTTCCAAATTATTAGAAAAATTGGAGATTTTTATTATATATTTTTACAAAATATGATTCTTCAATTTAGACTACGGATGACATCTTTGCATATTTCCAAATTATTAGAAAAATTGGAGATTTTTATTATATATTTTTACAAAATTTCACTCTTCAATTTAGACTACAATTGATATTTTTGCAAATTTACAAATTATTACCAAAGTGAAGATTTTTTGTATATTTTTACAAAATTTGAGTCTTCAATTTAGACTACAATTGATAATTTTTGCAAATTTACAAATTATTACCAAAGTGAAGATTTTTTGTATATTTTTACAAAATTTGAGTCTTCAATTTAGACTACAATTGATAATTTTTGCAAATTTACAAATTATTACCAAAGTGAAGATTTTTTGTATATTTTTACAAAATTTGACTCTTCAATTTAGACTACAATTGATATTTTTGCAAATTTACAAATTATTACCAAAGTGAAGATTTTTTGTAAATTTTTACAAAATTTGACTCTTCAATTTAGACTACAATTGATATTTTTGCAAATTTACAAATTATTACCAAAGTGAAGATTTTTTGTATATTTTTACAAAATTTGACTCTTCAATTTAGACTACAATTGATATTTTTGCAAATTTACAAATTATTAGCAAAAGTGAATTTTTTTTTTGTATATTTTTACAAAATTTGACTCTTGAAATTGGACTACAATTGATATTTTTGCAAATTTACAAATTATTAGCAAAAGTGATTATTTTCGGTACATTTTTACAAAATTTGACTCTTCAATTTAGACTACAATTTATATTTTTGCAAATTTACAAATTATTAGCAAAAGCGAAGATTTTTTTGTATATTTTTACAAAATTTAACTCTTCAATTTAGACTACAATTGATATTTTTTCAAATTTACAAATTATTACCAAAGTGAAGGTTTTTTGTATATTTTTACAAAATTTGACTCTTCAATTTAGACTACAATTGATATTTTTGCAAATTTACAAATTATTACCAAAGTGAAGATTTTTTGTATATTTTTACAAAATTTCACTCTTCAATTTAGACTACAATTGATATTTTTGCAAATTTACAAAATTATTACCAAAGTGAAGATTTTTTGTATATTTTTATAAAATTTGACTCTTCAATTTATACTACAATTGATATTTTTGCAAATTTACAAATTATTAGCAAAGATTTTTTGTATATTTTTACAAAATTTGACTCTTCAATTTAGACTACAATTTATATTTTTGCAAATTTACAAATTATTAGCAAAAGCGAAAATTTTTTGTATATTTTTACAAAATTTAACTCTTCAATTTAGAGTACAATTGATATTTTTTCAAATTTACAAATTATTACCAAAGTGAAGATTTTTTGTATATTTTTACAAAATTTGACTCTTCAATTTAGACTACAAGTGATATTTTTGCAAATTTACAAATTATTACCAAAGTGAAGATTTTTTATATATTTTTACAAAATTTGACTCTTCAATTTACACTACAATTGATATTTTTGCAAAAATACAAATTATTAGCAAAAGTGAATATTTTTTTGTATATTTTTACAAAATTTGACTCTTCAATTTATACTACAATTGATATTTTTGCAAATTTACAAATTATTAACAAAAGTGATTATTTTTTGTATATTTTTACAAAATTTGACTCTTCAATTTAGACTACAATTGATATTTTTGCAAATTTACAAATTATTAACAAAAGTGATTATTTTTGTACATTTTTACAAAATTTGACTCTTCAATTTAGACTACAATTTATATTTTTGCAAATTTACAAATTATTAGCAAAAGTGAACATTTTTTTTTATTTTTACAAACTTCGACTCGTCAATTTGGACTACAGGTGACATTTTGTATATTTCCAAATTATTAGCAAAGCTGAAGATTTTTATTATATATTTTTACAAATTTGACTCTTCACTTTAGACTGCAGTTGACATTTTTGCTTATTTACAAATTATTAGCAAAATTGAAGATTTTATTATATATTTTTTTTACAAAATTTGACTCTTCAATTCTTGACATTGTTGCATATTTCTATCTACTGTAATGATATAAATATGCAAAATTGTCAACTGTAGTCTACATTGAAAGGTCAAATTTTGTAAATAGAATTATCATAAAAATCGTCAATTTTGTTAATAATTTATCCCCGTCTCTCTTTGCCGCTGTATTTACACGGATATCTGTTTTATAGGCCTATTTAATGCCATTGATTCACCTCTATCTGTCAATTTCATATTTATAAACTATCTGCCCTATCGTCAGAATGACCAGATTTTGAAAGTAAAATAACCGGGGCACTGTTTAGATGCAAGATTTCAAACACAAATTTTGCAAACAAAATCAGGCAATTACAGCTGGAAATTTATGCTATTGTAACAGAAAAAAATATTCTTCAACTACACGCAATTAGGCCCATAGGCCTGTTTCCACATTAAGAGAAATTCAGTGAGTCCTGCCCTCTGGCAAGCGGACGACCCAATTTTCTGCTTCCTCTCTTATTGTAGTTCATTAAAATGTTCGGTATTCTGTCAGAAGTCATTCTTTAAACAACCATGGTCGTACCAGTTTTTCCCACCGTTATCTATTTTGTCTATGAGATTAAATATATTCAGATCTGTTCTTATAATATCTGCGTTTGGTTTTTTGTCAAGAACAGTAAAACCTGCAAAGGGACGTATGAACTTCATTTCGGTCTCTTCAATTTTCCTTTTATCTGCTCTGTTGAAAGTCCAATTTTCACTTGCATATGTAAAAGTTGGTACTGCCATTATTTTATAGAACTTTTGTTTTGTGGTTTCTAAGGTTTTATTTGTTAAAGTATGTCGTAGCGTAATATCACTTTTGTTGACGTCGTACAAAATTTGGCCAATATTCTTTTGAGAAGGCTAACTCCATATGTAGATGAAATTATTGGGGATCATCAGTGTGGTTTATGCGTAATAGATCGACTATTGACCAGATATTTTGTATTCGACAGATATTGGAGAAAAAAATGGGAGTATAAGGGTACAGTGCATCAGTTATTCATAGATTTCAAAAAGGCATATGACTCGGTTAAGAGAGAAGTATTATATGATATTCTTATTGAATTTGGTATTCCCAAGAAACTAGTTCGATTAATTAAAATGTGTCTCAGAGAAACGTACAGCAGAGTCCGTATAGATCAGTTTCTATCTGATGCATTTCCAATTCACTGTGAGCTAGAGCAAGGAGATGCACTATCACCTTTACTTTTTAACTTCGCTCTAGAGTATGCCATTAGGAAAGTTCAGGATAACAGAGAGGGTTTGGAATTGAACGGGTTACATCAGCTGCTTGTCTATGCGGATGACGTGAATATGTTAGGAGAAAATCCATAAAGGATTAGGGAAAACACGGAAATCTACTTGAAGCAAATAAAGCGATAGGGTTGGAAGTAAATCCCGAAAAGACAAAGTATATGATTATGTCTCGTGACCAGAATATTGTACGAAATGAAAATATAAAAATTGGAAATTTATCCTTTGAAGAGATGGAAAAATTCAAATACCTGGAAGCAACAGTAACAAATATAAATGATACTCGGGAGGAAATTAAACACAGAATAAATATGGGAAATGCCTGTTATTATTCGGTTGAGAAGCTTTTATCATCCAGTTTGTTGCCAAAAAATTTGAAAGTTAGAATTTATAAAACAGTTATATTACCGGTTGTTCACTGTCACTTTGAGAGAGGAACATAGGTTAAGGGTGTTTGAGAATAAGGTGCTTAGAAAAATATTCGGGGCTAAGAGGGATGAGGTTACAGGATAATGGAGAAAGTTACACAACACAGAACTGCACGCATTGTATTCTTCAGCTGACATACTTAGGAACATTAAATCCAGACGTTTGAGGTGGGCAGGGCATGTAGCACGTATGGGCGAATGCAGATATACATATAGAGTGTTAGTTGGGAGGCCTGAGAGAAAAATACCTTAGGGGAGGCCGAGACGTAGATGGGAGGATAATATTAAAATGGATTTGAGGGAGATGGGATATGATAGAGACTGTATTAATCTTGCTCAGGATAGGGACCAATGGCGGGCTTATGTGAGGGCGGCAATGAACCTCCGGGTTCCTTAAAAGCCAGTAAGTAAGTACGTCGTATCGTGCCACACATTCTATAAAACATTTTTACTTTATTTCTACTTCAGGTAAGAAGAAGTCGGAACAATGCACAAAAACCTTTAGGCTGTATATAGCGAACACCACAGTCACCAGTGCCTTTTTAAGTTACAATAATATTATCATACTACATGATTAAAAAGTGTTAACTGCACAATTTTTAACGTTTTATCATATTTTAAATAAGTGATAAAAGTGTTGTGTGGCGAGAATAGAGATTAATTAAGTCATAGATGTACATGAAGCCACAAATGGCGAAAGACGCTTCGCAGAAACTGGTCTCACCTTGTGTTGAGTGAAAGAGAAACGCCAGGAATAGGATCATTAAAGTATCATGGCCGACATCCAGCTGCAATGCAATACACCGCGTTACGATCCCGGCACTGGATTACCTTTATGGCGCCTCAACCTGCCGCGATGAAATAAAAGAAAGAACAAGTTACTAATCCGAGACGTTCTGGCCCATGAATCACAAATTGGTCGCGGTCTCCCCGACGGAGGTCGATACTTGAGCTGCCGGGTCGAAATCCGATACGTATGAGGGGACATGGTTCCATACCCGCCCGCGACGGTGTCTTCTTCCCGAACAAACCAATAACCTGAAAGCAAAGACGTGGACAAGAAAGACATTAATTCAGCAGCAAGAAAGTGCAGATGAGCTTCATTTTTAGCAACCTACAAATTTATAATAATTATCTAATGCGGTTATGCCAAACTCAACTTCTGAATAGGCTAGTCCACACCTGTGGAGTAACGGTCAGCGCGTCTGGCTGCGAAACCAGGTGGCCCGGGTTCGAATCCCGGTCGGGGCAAGTTACCTTGGTTGAGGTTTTTTCCGGGGTTTTCCCTCAACCCAATACAAGCAAATGCTGGGTAACTTTCGGTGCTGGACCCCGGACTCATTTCACCGGCATTATCACCTTCATATCATTCAGACGCTAAATAACCTAGATGTTGATACAGCGTCGTAAAATAACCCAATAAAAATGAATAGGCTAACTTGATCTGGTAATTTAAAAACCGATGGCCACACATACACGAACAAATTATCAATCACCAGGCTTCGAGACTTCGGACCCAATAGAGCAGTTCAGTGAGAAATCCGCTTAACGGCGTACTGAGTATAGTGGTAAAGGGTACAGTGGGTGGGGGTACTATAGAATGAATGCCAACAAATACGCAAAGGAAAACGCTCTGGATTTGAAGGTTCTGATGAATAATTTGGTTTTCATACAAACTGTGTCTGAAACTATTACACGGTTAGAAAAGTCAGAGCAAGAGATGCCGGAAGCCCTCAAATTAATTTAGAAAATGACACAGAGAATTAATGAGACACCAAGTACACCGGTTACTGAACGTGTGAAACAGAAGTGGAAATCAATTTTATGTAAAAATAACGGATATGGAACATTGTGTAACATAAACAGCAAATTAGTGGACATAGAGTCATCCGAGAATAAAGGACTGTCTCTTAGAGACTGCAATGATGTTAGGTTTTTTTCGTTTTGCTCCTATCACGTCATGCGACGTAGAGCGCAGCTTTCTACAGTACAAACTTTGGCAGATAACCGAAAAAGATTTACGTTTGAGACACTGAGAATGTATCTTGTAGTACATTGCAATTCGGTACTGTAACTGCACTTCCTAAAGACGACCAATAGGATAAATGAAGAAACTAAAATTGCTACATGTTTATTTCCACCATTAACACTGTGTATAATTAAACACAAATGCTTATAAAAGACAGGAGAATAAATGCTTTTCACATTCTTTTGGCATTGTCATTGTGTAATGTATATTTCCTTTCAGAATGTACATATGTGTGTGTTTCCCCATACTACCGTACTCTCATTCATTCATTCATTCATTTATTTTATTCCATAGATCTTACATGAGCAATGAAGCTTTAAGATGTGGAACATGTCAACATTTTACAATATTACAATTACAATTTTTACAAATTTTTATAGTTTTACAATTTAGTATTTTTCTACAATTTTTAAATTTTGTACAATTTTTTTTACATTTTGGCGAGATGTAGTGAGATGAGATGAGGTCCGAGGATTCGCCAAAATATTACCCGGCATTTGCCTTTTCGGTGGGGGAAACCTCGGAAAAACCCAACCAGGTAATCAAATCAAAGGGGTTGATGCCAAGGACTCGCCATAGACCATCCGGCTTCAGTCCCACGGCTGTGGAAAACCTCCGAAGAAACCAAAGTCCAAAGGGGGATCCAACCCAAGCCCGAACGCAGCTCCGGAACAGCAGCCCAGCGAGTCTGCCGACTGAGCTACATCGATGGCTCTACTAAAAGTATACAATACATAGCCAATCAGATTATTAAATTTACAAACGCAAACGATCATTCATAAGTTGAGCTATATTATAATACAAAACAATTTAATTAAATTTAAGGTATAAACAATTCAACCAGTTGTGATATACAGAAATTGACAATACATATCATGCAAACTACTTCAAATTACAAACACAAACAATTTATCAGTAGAGCTATATAGATTACTATTCAATTTAAAGCATATACAATTCATCGGCCAAAACTATACAAATATATACAATACAAAGTAGCATACTTTCATTAAGCTATACAAATTTGTGCAATTAATATCAAGTAGATTAATTCAATTTATAATCATAAACAATTCATCAGTTGAGCTATACATATTACCATTCAATTTACAGTAGGTCTATATACAATTCATCAGTAGAGCTACACAGACTAGTAATCATTTTAAGAACATATACAATTCATCAGCCAAACTATACAAACATATACAATCAAATTAGTTCAATTTACAAACTTATTTTCGTTAAGCTATACAATTCATATGAAGTAGATTAATTCAATTTATAAGCTTAAACAATTCATCAGTTGACGTATACAGTACATACAATTCATCAGTTATGCTAAACAAAAAATAAAATACATAGTAAACAGATTAAGTCAATATAAAAACATATTATAGTTGACCTATATAAAATTGTACATGTCATTTAAGTAGAATAATTCAATTCACAAGCATAAACAACGTTGTTACCTCAACACATCTCTATCTACCTGCAGCGAGTCAACAACCTATAGTGCATGCACAGTAAACTTATTGTATCGGGTCCAAAGTCTCGAAGCCTGTCAATCACTATCGATTAGTAGGTCATTGATTTTTTAACATGATTTGTAAGTCGGTACAAATGGTACAATGTAAAGAATGAGGAAAGATGAATTTAATGTCGACCAGATCAGTTTTTCTTGTAGGACTACAAAAACAAATACACGTTCTTGGCATATTCGCACTTATGTACTCTTCAGTTCCAGGGAGCTAACAACACTAAAACTGATATTTTAATATAGCAACTGAATGTGCATATTGATTGTAATGTAACGTTCCTTTTTAATGGAATTGGTTTTGTGAGAAACCTCTTAAGTCACGAAATACAAAATTTGGGGGGGGGGCCGTTTAAGGGAAATGCATTAGTTAGGAATTGGAATATTTGAAGTGGGAAATGTTGGTAAAACATAACGAATATTTCTGTATGCAAAATTATATATTTAAAAAGTATGTGACTCAATATTCATGTTTGAAATTCTTCGACTTACGGAGTTTCTCTAAATCTGGTAATGATTTAATAAAACAATCTCTTCATTTCATTAAATAACTGAAAATTTGGTTAAAAAATAAAATGAATTTTATTCTCAAAACCAGTATTTAGAAACTGACTTCATACTTTTTGCTTTATGTGAACAAATTTTAATCTAAACTGTATAAAATGTCACTAAGGACATAAATAATAAAGTTCTGCATAAAAAATGTAATACAATAATACATTACACTAACGACAACAACATTAATCTAACAAATCCAAAATTCAAACAAAAAATAATTAATTCAGCAAACACAACAGCTTAAGCCATAGTTTCGTTCATTCTGTGAGGGCCTTATTTATTTATTTATTATTTATTAATGTATTTATTATTTATTTATTTATTTATTATTTATCTATTTACTTAATTATTTATTTACTTAGTTATTTGCTTAATTATTTATTTACTTATTTATTTATTATTTATTTATTAATTTATGTACTTATTTACTTAATTATTTATTTAATTAGTTACTTAATTATTTATTTACTTATTTATTTATTTACTTATTTATTTATTTACTTATTTATTTAATTTCTTACTTATTTATTTATTTACTTATTTAATTACTTACTTATTTATTTATTTACTTAGTTATTGACTTAATTATTTATGTACTTAGCTATTTACTTAATTATTTATTTACTTATTTATTTCTTTACTTATTTATTTATTTACTTATTTATTTATTTTCTTACTTATTTATTTACTTACTTATTTATTTACTTACTTATTTATTTACTTATTTATTTACTTACTTATTTATTTACTTATTTATTTATTTTCTTAGAATTTACTTATTTATTTATTTACTTACTTATTTATATATTTACTTATTTATTTATTTACTTACTTATTTATTTACTTAATTACTTATTTATTTATTTATTTACTTATTTTTTTACTTAGAATTTACTTACTTATTTATTTATGTACTTACTTATTTATATATTTACTTATTTATTTATTTACTTACTTATTTATTTACTTAATTACTTATTTATTTATTTACTTATTTATTTATTTATTTACTTATTTACTTATTTATTTACTTACTTATTTATTTATTTACTTATTTATTTAGTTATGCACTTAATTATTTATTTAATTAGTTATTTACTTAGTTATTTACTTAATTATTTATTTATTTAGTTATATACTTAATTATTTATTTACTTATTTATTTATTTACTTATTTATTAACTTATGTATTTATTTACTTACTTATTTATTTATTTACTTATTTATTTAGTTATGCACTTAATTATTTACTTAATTAGTTATTTACTTAGTTATTTACTTAATTATTTATTTATTTAGTTATATACTTAATTATTTATTTACTTATTTATTTACTTATTTATTTACTTATTTATTAACTTATGTATTTATTTACTTACTTATTTATTTATTTATTTACTTATTTATTTAGTTATGCACTTAATTATTTATTTAATTAGTTATTTACTTAGTTATTTACTTAATTATTTATTTATTTAGTTATATACTTAATTATTTATTTACTTATTTATTTATTTACTTATTTATTTACTTATTTATTAACTTATGTATTTATTTACTTACTTATTTATTTATTTACTTATTTATTTAGTTATGCACTTAATTATTTATTTAATTAGTTATTTACTTAGTTATTTACTTAATTATTTATTTATTTAGTTATATACTTAATTATTTATTTACTTATTTATTTATTTACTTATTTATTAACTTATTTATTAACTTATGTATTTATTTACTTACTTATTTATTTATTTACTTATTTATTTATTTACTTATTTATTTATTTATTTACTTATTTATTTATTTACTTATTTATTTATTACCTTATTTATTTATTTAGATATTCTGGTGTAGTTAAGGCCATCAGGCCTTCTCATCCACAACACCAGGACCAGGCCTTGTCACTGACTTAAGGCCTTCTCCACGAAACCTAATTTTCAAGCGTACATGTCACAACAGAAATACCGTTTGACTTGTGGTATATTTTTACAAATACTCTATAGAACAGGAATTAGCAATAAACTCAATTTTTTTTTTAATTTTACTGATGGGGTTTCTAAAAAGAACCGTTTCAATTACCTCTACTCTTACCATCATGTTAATGTAGCAAATTTTATCTACGAATTGGAAAGGAATTAACTCACTTTGTGGATACGTTCGCATTCTGGGCAGTATTTATTGTTAAGGATATCATTTTTACAGCCCTAGGCATGGGATTGTAGAAGGAAATATTAATTCATCCAGCGCATCATTGCTTTTAAAGTTTCTTTCAGTTCCCCACTTCACCCTTTTCCATTACAGAACAATATACGCCGATGGCCTTTCAGACTTGTTCTTTTTATTCGCCAAGCCTCTTGACACACTCCGAGTCCTTCCCACTTCTCTTTCTTTTCCTCGTCTTCCTGTAAATTTTTATCGAGAGCGGTTTGAATCAACTCTGAAAAGGGAGGAAAGAATTTCTGTTAACAATGAAACAAATCAGTTGAGACGAGGTATGTCGTTAAATGGATACCCCCCCCCTCCACGTCTTTCAGCGGATATTGATGTCGCAGCAGCTGAAATCCGTCCATTCCCACGCGCCGTTATGTGCAGCTCAGTTAATTCTCTCCGTTATTGACGCTATATTGGAACAAAGATGGAGGGTGGGGGGGGGCATCTGTACCACGAGATGGTGCCGTGTGTCACGGATTCTTTGCCAGCGTAACCGCAGTTCAGACCCCTTGTAAATGTCGAATCAGACAGCTGACAAGCACTTTGTTGTTCTTGTTGTCTTCACATCGGCAAGCGAAGGAATCGAACTCAACTCTGACCTTACTATCTCCATGCCGGAATCGGGTGTAAGTAAGAATTTACATTGTACACAGTGTTGCCAACTCAGAATTCCATTTACCGCTGCACAAGCTTAAAAGAATCGCTAAACCGTAGTTGAAAATCTCCAGATTTTTCTTAATACATCACATCCAAATTTGAAATACAAATTATACAGTTTTAAGAGCTGGAGAATTTTATAAAAATGTAGACTAAACCATGGGTTCATTTTTTATATCGATAGGGAGGCTATTAAAAATTTTTACTGCCATATAACGCACTCCTTTGTGATAGCACGATAGACTTGCCGATGGAGTATGAAAGTCATTTTTGACGTGTATTTATGCTATGAACTGTTGAATTAGTTACAAAGTTTTCACGATTACATACGAGGAAGATTATTAATGAAAAGATATACTGACAAGCCATGGGCATTATTTGTAGTGTTTTGAAAATAGTCCTACACGATTCCCTAGATTTGGCACCTACTATTATTCTAATTACTCTTTTTTGTAATAGGAATATACTGTTACTTACTTACTTACAAATGGCTTTTAAGGAACCCGAAGGTTCATTGCCGCCCTCACATAAGCCCGCCATCGGTCCCTATCCTGTGCAAGATTAAGCCAGTCTCTATCATCATACCCCACCTCCCTCAAATCCATTTTAATATTATCCTCCCATCTACGTCTCGGCCTCCCTAAAGGTCTTTTTCCCTCCGGTCTCCCAACTAACACTCTATATGCATTTCTGGATTCGCCCATACGTGCTACATGCCATACGTGTTATTATTCGGTTGAGAAGCTCTTATCATCCAGTCTGCTGTCCAAAAATCTGAAAGTTAGAATTTATAAAATAGTTATATTACCGGTTCTTCTATATGGCTGTGAAACTTGGACTCTCACTTTGAGAGAGGAACATAGGTTAAGGGTGTTTGAGAATAAATGTCTCGTGACGGGAATATTGTACGAAATGGAAATATAAATATTGGAGATTTATCCTTCGAAGAGGTGGAAAAATTCAAATATCTTGGAGCAACAGTAACAAAAAATATACTGTTACTATCTGTGGAATTTCCCCGGAATATTATTCCAAAACTCATTACCGAGTGAAAGTATGCAAAGTATATTGTTTTTAAGGTACTGATATTTACTACCTTTTGCATAGATCTAATAGCAAAACAAGCTGAATTGAGTTTGGGGGTAATTTCTTTAATATGATTTTTCCAATTTAAGTCATTATCGATTTTTAAGCCAAGAAATTTGGTTGTTGTTGTTTGTAATAGGGATCGATTGTTAACTATTGCGCTAGAAATTTGCCAGGTTAAATTTGGACAGGATTTAAATTTGTATTTTGATGTATTTTATTTGCAATATCTTGCGTACACATGAGTTTGTTGCTGAAAGTAAGAATTCGTATTTTATTAGTTTGCATTAATTGGCTTCTGAACAGCCAAATAATAGATGTGAATAAATGTTACAATTCGCAGCTAATATGAGATACTAAAACAAGGCTATTTGGCACTGATCTTGAGTCATACGTGGGCTGAAAATTTATATTTCTATGAAGTAAAATCTGAACAGTCACAACCAACCAAAAGTCATGCAGACAATTTAAAATGTAAGCCTTCATTTCAAATAATTCGCCCCAAGTAAGACAAGCAACAAACCTAAAGCTTTGTGAATGCAGAGAGAAGACGGGCGGCTAGAGAGATGTAATTGCCTGGTTAGGACTATGAGAAGAGAGCAGATAATGAAAGACAAAGGCTTCTGGCTTTGCCGCTGTAGTGGTAATAGTAGGCGCCGTCGGTAACGTAGCAACTGCAACAAGGAGCAGGGATTGAATGCTATGGAAAGCGTGTGGCAGCGAAAATCATACAAGGGGCCGTTCTGAACAGAAGTGGGGGGGGGGGAGAGGAATGGAGGAGATGGATGAGAGTGAAGGGGTATTACCAACATTCCGGGCGCAGGAAACACTGCCTCCCCCTGTCTCTCTTTTGGAGTGTTGCTACTGATGGACGCCTGAGAGATACCATGGAAATGGTGAAAATGCTGGCAGTATGAAAAATTTTCTGAGAAAGAGACATAAAATTGAGGAAATGGCTTACGTTCGTCGGGTAGATGGAACAATAACTCTCTTATATTATACGAAAGGATCTCTGTTCACAGTGTCTAGTTTATGACTTATACAATTTATAGATAGAGGGTGAAAGTTCTAGATTTTGTTTACGACTTATCTGGATTCTTAGAAATAAATAATAAGATAGTAGAACTACTGTATGGGGTGTGTGTCTATTTTTTGTTGTTTTAAGCTGTGTATGTCCCAAGACAGTGTTTATATTAAATAGCGCAAAGGTTTAGTTTGAACTAGGTCTGTACAAAAAGGATTGGAGTTTTATTACAAGTAAAATCTTCGAGATGTGTCAGAGAGGTTATGAAGTTGGAATCCTTTAGTATATTTTATTTCCTAGCTATACGAGGTAGAAGCGTAAATTATTATCATTCAGAAGAAGATCGATTTCCAGTTTGACAAAACTAGCTACAGGTTGAGAAGCTGTGAAAGAAGTTTCGGTAGGCTGTTAATGTGTTTACAATGGTTTCTTCTAGATTATCAACAGTAATCTCACTAGAGGTTTTGATTTATCTAGAGAAAATCAAATCTCGAGTGGGGTTTAATTGACTATTACACGATTAGAAGAGAGTATATAAAGATTAAAAGTAACGAAGTACTCCAATACAATAAAATATTAATTGACTTACGAAAATACAACTGTCTTCAAATATATTATTGTACCATCACTAAATTACAAATATTACGCTAGATGGCAGTAGTGTGCTGTGTTTAGCTGTTTTCTTGTTATCATTTGTGCCAACTATGGAATCTTCATTGAGCTCTGTGGACGGTTACTAGTCAAGAAGGCTTTGTTGATTCAGTTTCATTTTTATTAAAAGTTGCATTCCACTTCAATTATCTGGATCCCAGTAATCAACGTCACTTGACAGATGATTTTCAATAAATCTTAGTATTAAACAATCTCTGATACGTGACTATCCATAATATCATATAGCAGAAGCTACAACAAACATAACCTAAATAATATAAACACGTGTTAGAAAAGTTTTAATTAGGGATCATGAAATAAACAAGAAAAGTTTTAATTAACGATGATGAAATAAAAAATAAACATGAATAATTTTAAAACAAACAATTATTGAATGTACAATTTTCAAATTTGAATGTTTTAGAGACTGGTTGTTCAGTTGATGTTACATTGGACGTGTGCGTAAAAGAAGTGGAACTCGTTGATGTACATGGTGTATTCCTCAACTTATTCAGGATATCCTAATGGTGCTCTCCATTTATTTGTACATAGGGTTTCAGGGAAGATGCATAGCTATGACCAGTGATCTTTATTAATTCTTGTTCTTGAATGCCAATGCGAGTCATATTTGAAACTGCTGTGCATCGACTGGAGTGGTTTGTAATTTTCTGTTTTCTGACGTCCAGACCAATGCGGTTTGAAATGTTGGCAAACAAAGAAACAAATACTAGGGTAGTGATAAAAATAAACAAATGCTAGGGACGCGATAAAATTAAACAAATGCTTGGGCGCGATAAAATTGTCCGATAAGCAGCCATGATTGGTTGAAAGACGTCCTTTCGTACCGTTTTATTGTTGAAAAGTAGTAGTAAAGTGTAGTAGTCAAAAATAATTCTTATAGAAATATTTAAATTATACAATTCTCATGAAAATATAATTTTAACTGGATGTACTACTCTGAATACAATAGTTAATTCCATTAAAAAATAAATGACGCAGTACATCTGCCAGGATTATGGTGATTGTGCTCTAAACTTTGAGTTTAAATAAATTGCGGATGTAATATTGTATAAAGAATACTTATTTCCTGAATAGTTGGATTTGACATACAATTTTATGCGAGATGCAGCAAAGATCGTTGTAAATTATTATTATTATTATTATTATTATTATTATTATTATTAGTATTATTAGTATTATTATTTACTATTGTCTCATGAGTATGCCATTAGGAAAGTCCAGGATAACAGAGAGGGTTTGGAATTGAACGGGTTACATCAGCTGCTTGTCTATGCGGATGACGTGAATATGTTAGGAAGAAATCCACAAACGATTAGGGAAAACACGGGAATTTTACTTGAAGCAAGTAAAGAGATAGGGTTGGAAGTAAATCCTGAAAGACAAAGTATATGATTATGTCTCGTGACGAGAATAATGTATGAAATGGAAATAAGAAAATTGGAAATTTATCCTTTGAAGAGGTGGAAAAATTCAAATACCTGGGAGTAACAGTAACAAATATAAATGATACTCGGGAGGAAATTAAACACAGAATAAATATGGGAAATGCCTGTTATTATTCGGTTGAGAAGCTTTTCTCATCCATTCTGCTGTAAAAAATTCTGAAAGTTAGAATTTATAAAACTTTATATTACCGGATGTTCTATATAGTTGTGAAACCTGGACTCTCACTTTGAGAGAGGAACATAGGTTAAGGGTGATTGAGAATAAGATGCTTAGGAAAATATTTGGGGCTAAGAGGGATTAAGTTACAGGAGAATGGAGAAAGTTACACAACACAGAACTGCACGCATTGTATTCTTCACCGGACATAATTAGAAACATTAAATCCAGACGTTTGAGATGGGCAGGGCATGTAGCACGTATAGGCGAATCCAGAAATGCATATAGAGTGTTAGTTGGGAGGCCGGAGGGAAAAAGACCTTGAGGGAGGCCGAGATGTAGATGGGAGGATAATATTAAAATGGATTTGAGGGAGGTGAGGTATGATGATAGAGAATGGATTAATCTTGCTGAGGATAGGGACCAATGGCGGGCTTATGTGAGGGCGGCAATGAACCTCCGGGTTCCTTAAAAGCCAGTAAGTAAGTAAGTAATGTTGCTTCACCATTTCTCAACAATGCCCGTAGTTCAACGATGAATTTAAAATCAGTAAATACCTACAAAATTTAGTTACTTCAGAACATTCGACAGTTTGAGTTAGGTTAAAGATGGCGTTGATACTATTACAGTTGATTAGAATACAAACACTTTCCATACTTAAGTAGGAAGCCTAAATGACATATCATATCGTATCGGAAACGTGTCCATCATTAGAGTCTGAATATATTTATCCTGATACATTAGAGCTGTTAAATAGGACATTACCGGCAACTCATTGTCGCTATCACATGCAATCATCAGTTGGACTCATCAATCATAGCTTTGCCGGCGTTCAGTGCAGAATGCAGCTACTGACATCCATCCTAGGCTGGGAAATACGTTGGAATATACTGTAGGCACATAAAATATCATTCCCAAAATATTTCTCTACCATCAAAACTCATATCGTATTACTTTTTAATTTCATACCTCAGGGTACAGGGATTTAACATTGCCATAAGAAACCTATGTATAAAAACAATGAAGAAACAATAAGTGGGTCATGTTTAGAAATAGGAGGCTTTGCCAATTTGTAGAAGAAAAGAACATCAGACTTTGACTTAGTAACCATTTATCATGTTCTCTTGTTTTAGACCTAGTAAGTGTTAAAGCATGCTAATTTTTTAACATAGCCACTGAGTAAGTTATTTCTTCATTCTTTCATAAAAATAAATTTCTTATGCCCTATAACCAGAAAAACACACTTTATAGGCTTACAACTGCTTAATGATAGTTTTTTTATACCTTTCCGAGATATACTGTAACAAAGAAAAAACATTTCGAAAAAACATTTGGATAAAGGGACATAAAGTCATAAAAATGAGCTTTGAGATAATTGGAAATTAAGCTTTCTATTTCTATTGCCAATAATTTTTTACACAAATAAAACAGGTCAAATGCCAGGATTATTTTGTTTTTTTGCACAACTTGCAGAATTATTATTGAAAATGTGTTTTCACCTTACTTACTGGCTTTTAAGGAACCTGGAGTTTCATTGCCGCCCTCACATAAGCCCGCCATCCCTATCCTCAGCAAGATAAATCCAGTCTCTATCATCATATCCCACATCCCTCAAATCCATTATAATATTATCTTCCCATCTTCGTCTCGGCTGCTGCATAGAAAGCTACACTCCAAACAAAGCACTTCTCTATTCTCTTCTTTAATTATTTTTCCAGAAGTCCAGTTACTTACTTACTTACTTACTTACTTACTGGCTTTTAAGGAACCCAGAGGTTCATTGCCGCCCTCACATAAGCCCGCCATTGGTCCCTATCCTGAGCAAGATTAATCCAGTCTCTACCATCATATCTCACCTCCCTCAAATCCATTTTAATATTATCTTCCCATCTAAGTCTCGGCCTCCCCAAAGGTTTTTTTCCCTCCGGCCTCCCAACTAACACTCTACATGCATTTCTCGATTCGCCCATACGTGCTATATGTCCTGCCCATCTCAAACGTCTGGATTTTATGTTCCTAATTATATCAGGTGAACTATACAATGCGTGCAGCTCTGCGTTGTGTAACTTTCTCCATTCTCCTGTAATTTCATCCCTCTTAGCCCCAGATATTTTCCTAAGCACCTTATTCTCAAACAGCCTTAATCTCTGTTCCCCTCTCAAAGTGAGAGTCCAAAAGTCCAGTTACCTTTTTTAAAAGAGTGTGTTTTTGTAGTGGAATTACAGTCGCATATGTTTCTTATAATTTTCAACAAAATCGGAACCAGGTCTTGGTTGCTAACTAAAAATTGATAGGAATTAAAGTGGTCCCAATAATCTTTACGATTGTCAATGAAAATCTAGTTCTTGTATCGCCATTCATTTGAATAGCTTCCAAGTATAAACCGTTAAATTGTGTTGAAGATTTTGGCTGGTTTGTTGAGCCAAATCGACCAGCTTATTTTTAGCCATTGGCATCTACGATACTAGACTGTAAGTTTATTTAAATAGAGGAACTCTATTATCTGACGGGAACACGTTTACAAATGAATGGGATGTTCAGGACGAAACAGTGAGCACTCATCAGTCTTCACTTTGCTGAAAGGACTGATCAAAGAAGAACTTTTCCTCTGAATACCTTCGCTCCTTATTCCTTTATTTGCTTGTCTCCATATCCATCCATTCTTTGAAAAATTAGACAGCTTAAATCGAAGAAGTGTTAGATCTGTGGCCAGAGTAAGTCACTAGCTGTCTATTACCATAAAAATGTAATTTTTAAAACGCATCTGAGACACTTGAAAGAAAGAATCTTGTGAAAATATACCATCATCGCTCTGGCAGTAAGAATGTCAGCCTTCAATAACTCAGCACTTTCTATTGTTTATTTTCACTCTATCGAGGATTTTGAACCAGCATTTTTTTTCTTCTTCTCTTTACTTCTTGCACCTCAAACTGCCTTCCACTCTGCTTTCCTTTTATTATTAAATTCGCTCTTCTCTTTACTTATTGCACCTCAAAATGCCTTCCGCTCTGCTTTCCTTTTATTATTAAATTCGCTCTTCTCTTTACTTATTGCACCTCAAACTGCCTTCCACTCTGCTTTCCTTTTATTATTAAATTCGCTCTTCTCTTTACTTATTGCACCTCAAACTGCCTTCCACTCTGCTTTCCTTTTATTATTAAATTCGCTCTTCTCTTTACTTATTGCACCTCAAACTGCCTTCCGCTCTGCTTTCCTTTTATTATTAAATTCGCTCTTCTCTTTACTTCTTGCACCTCAAACTGCCTTCCGCTCTGCTTTCCTTTTATTATTAAATTCGCTCTTCTCTTTACTTATTGCACCTCAAACTGCCTTCCGCTCTGCTTTCCTTTTATTATTAAATTCGCTCTTCTCTTTACTTATTGCACCTCAAACTGCCTTCCACTCTGCTTTCCTTTTATTATTAAATTCGCTCTTCTCTTTACTTATTGCACCTCAAACTGCCTTCCACTCTGCTTTCCTTTTATTATTAAATTCGCTCTTCTCTTTACTTATTGCACCTCAAACTGCCTTCCACTCTGCTTTCCTTTTATTATTAAATTCGCTCTTCTCTTTACTTATTGCACCTCAAACTGCCTTCCACTCTGCTTTCCTTTTATTATTAAATTCGCTCTTCTCTTTACTTCTTGCACCTCAAACTGCCTTCCACTCTGCTTTCCTTTTATTATTAAATTCGCTCTTCTCTTTACTTCTTACCTCTCAGCTTTCCTTCCGCTCTGCTTCCCTTTTGTTTTTAAACCCGCTCTTCTCTTTACATGTTGCTATGTATTTAGTACTTTGATGCTATAGTTAGGCTTATTGTAGTCTAGAATGCCCACGTTGTGGATTTTCTTTATCGTTGAAACCTGTGCTTACGGCGGTCTATTTTCTTGGTTTGAAGCTTTTTCATAGTCTGTTATGCCACGATATTTTATGTTTTATCCATAACCAGAAATACATTCAAGTTAGATTTTGTTTAAAATTCAATTTAATTTTCTGAAACTACGTGCTATTTGTAATGGATCGTTCTGATCTACAATTCTCACAACGTAAACAAAATTGAAAATTCTTATTTCTTCTTTTAGTTCGCCACTTCACTGTTTTCAACACTACTGCACTTTACAACTTTTTCTCCTGTCTTATTTTTAATACACAATTCGAAACTCCGATCTTACGTTTTCGAATAGGTCAAACAAGTTACATTCCGTCTCACCGACTGAGCATTAAGACATTCGTAGATGGACAGGTGGTTATCATTTTGTTAGAGGACACAATAGATTAGCAACACCATCATACTTAGGCAGGGCAGATCATATTACTTACTTACTGGCTTTTAAGGAACCCGGAGGTTCATTGCCGCCCTCACATAAGCCCGCCATTGGTCCCTATCCTGAGCAAGATTAATCCAGTCTCTACCATCACATCCTACCTCCCTCAAATCTATTTTAATATTATCCTCCCATCTACGTCTCGGCCTCCCCAAAGGTCTTTTGCCCTCCGGCCTCCCAACTAACACTCTTTATGAATTTCTGGTTTCGCCCATACGTGCTACATGTCCTGCCCATCTCAAACGACGGGATTTATGTCAGGTGAAGTATACAATGCGTGCAGTTCTGTGTTGTGTAACTTTCTCCATTCTCCTGTAACTTCATCCCTCTTAGCCCTAAATATTTCCCTAAGAACCTTATTCTCAAACACCCTTAATCTCTTCCTCTCTCAAAGTGAGAGTCCAGATCATATTCTATGTTCTATAATAACGCCTACAATAGCAAAAGTAAACCTAACTTACAAATACTTCAATTTCACACAACTATTACCAATTTAAGTAATTACATATCACCTTAATTAATTACACATCAACTTAATTACATATCATCTTAATTAATTACATATCAACTTAATTAATTACATGACACAATTATTTTATAACTGTAATGGTATTATTGTATTATATGTCAGGGCAGATCATATTAGGAAGTTTAAATGTAGAAAACAAAGAACGGACGTGATAAAATTTTCCATAGTTAACCGCACAATAGTAGACTGGAACAGCTTACCTGCGGCAATCTTTCAGGGTGGTCCTCTCAAAAGCAATACATTTAAGGAAAGGTTGAGAAGATTAGTCTGAAAATGTAATTGTAGATGCAGTGTAATTATCTAAGTTGTCATGTAATTAATTAAGTTGAAGTGTAATTAATTAAGATGATATGTAATTTAGTTGATATGTAAATAAATTAAGGTGATATGTAAGTAATTAAGATGATATGTAATTAAGTTGATTTGTAATTAATTAATGTGATATGTAATTAATTAAGATGATATGTGATTAAGTTGATTTGTAATTAATTAATGCGATATGTGATTACTTAAATTGGTAATAGTTGTGTGAAATAGAAATATTTGTAAGTTAGGTTTACTTTTGCTTATTGTAGGCGCTATTATAAAATATTTTTTTTTTATATTCCTATGTTTATTGCATCTATTTATTTATAGTTAC
The DNA here is from genome assembly GCF_040183065.1 of Periplaneta americana. Taxonomy (NCBI): domain Eukaryota; kingdom Metazoa; phylum Arthropoda; class Insecta; order Blattodea; family Blattidae; genus Periplaneta; species Periplaneta americana. The sequence continues at coordinate 225,670,201 of NC_091117.1, forward strand.
AAATAAATTTAGGTTTATTTTATTTTAATTTTATTTTTATTTTATTACTGTAATTATTTTATAACTGTAATGGTATTATTGTATATTATATATCACTGCCACCGGGTGTATACCCAATTGTAGTGTTAATAAATAAATAAATACATACATACATACATACATACATACATACGCACATACATACATACATATATACGCACATACATACATACATACATACATACATACACACATACATACATACATACATACATACATACATACATACATACATACATACATACATACATACATACATACATGCATACATACTGTATATACAGTTAAGATATTAGAAATCTTAATAGATATTACAAAATTCTCTACACACAGATCAATTTCAGAACACACACACTATTTGACACAACTCCTCATCACACGAACGCACCCACACAACAGGCAGCGAAGTTGAGATGACGCCGAGACACAGAAGACTCTGAGGTTGGTGTGAAGTAGCACCGAAACAGCTGTAATCCGCACATGCTTACATAATTAACACGAGTAAGATCGCCATTTAATCAATTATTTATATTCAAGTGTTAAAAGTAGGGTACGAAAGATTCAACATGTATTATTTTTACTTTTTTTTTTTTACCAAGAATTCGCCTTAGATTACATGACATTTGCATTTAGATTGAGAAAACCCTCGGAAAAATCCCAAGCAGGTAATCCACCCACCCGGGAATCGAACCCAAGCCGCACCAGAAGGCAAGCGCCTCTCCCGACTGAGCTATATAGTATATAAATTTTTGCTCAAAATTTCGAAACGTTGAATAGTTCAAGTAGTGCCGAAATCTGTAGGCTATATGATCTTTTAGTATCATTCTACTTGTCACACATGCTTTATTCTTTCTAAAATATAGAGTAACATTAATTTTAAAATTAAAACACTCTTTGTGAACCCTGATTCATGACTCATATATATGATTGTATTTATCGTTTTTTAAATCTATCAAAATCCTCTGAGCGTTCGTGTGTTCGATGAACTGTGAACACTGACACATGAATGGCTTGCAGTGGGACCATGGGACATTCTGTTACATGGAATAATAAAACAGACTCGTCCAATCACCCGTGCCCCTGGCATGATGTAGACTGAATCAGGTGGGCTGCAACGCTACACGGCAACGATTATTCATTCCCATGAAGAGTCTAGAGCTGGACTTACACACAGGTTTCCGAATTGAGGTCGATTTTACTTGTCGCTTTACTTTGAATATACGAACAACAAACAGGACTTTTTATTATTGGAAATATTCCATTGCTTTTGTTTGTAAACCCACTTGGTACTTTCATGTAAAAACTATGAATAATACACAAGGAATTATTTTCTAAAGTCAGTTTTTTTTTTCTTTTTTTTCAGGATTATCCGTGCTTTTTAATGTCATATGGGAAAATATATGAATGATAGTTAACTTTACATATGCCCCCCCTGTATAGGCCTACCCGTACTGAATATTTTCAACTTTCACATAAGCACTTTGTTCTATATACAAGTAATCTATTATGAATTTTAGGTTTCGTGTATTGCGTTCAAGTACACTTTTGTAAGTCTTTGTGATCGAAATATTAATTTTGGAATATTAGGATTACTTTGTTCACATAATTAGAACATTTTTCGTCCAATATAATTTCCTGTATCTTTGGTATATCTGTCAACTACGGGATGGTATTATTTCTTTATTCTCTTCCACTGTGTAATATATCATTGTATCATAACTTTCCACAAAGCTTTGCGTGCATATCTCAAAGAAATCATATTCTACCAATAATGGTTTATAATTATGTATATTATTATCTTCCAAAAATCGTTAATTTGTAGCAATATATATAAATTTGAAACTAACCACGAAAGGGTTTACTTACGGTTCCCAAAAGTAACAAATGTGTATGTATGTGTGTATGTATTTATTCACACTGCAATGGGTATATACCCGGTGGCAGTGGTAACTAGTTACACTCAATAATGGCAATAATAAACTTATTAATTAAAAATACAATTAATAATAATACTAACAATAAATAATAATAATAATAATAATAATAATAATAATAATAATAATAATAATAATAATAACAACAACAACAACAACAACAACAACAGGGAATATACTAAATTAAATGAAGCACGATCACTTAAAATAACATTTGAAATATTCTAATTTGTATCTTAAAACTAAGATCGAACTAAAACCCACGAGTATGATATATTCATATCTGCACAAGTACCTTTCAACATTACACTCATTTCGCTGTCAACTCACTCACTGCACTGGAACTAGGCCTACGACACATTTCACTGATTCTATCCTGATTTCACTAGCACTTAAAAAACATTTCACTGTTCAAATACTTTGCACTGCCACTATAAACTATAAAGCTTTACTGACAGGAACACGTTTCACTTACACAGCACACTTCACTGACACGACATACTTATTCACTGATACAACACACTTCACTGACACAATATAATTCTTCACTGATAGAACACTTCAATAACAACATATCATTTACACCCTTTAACTACTGTGTATAATTACCGTCTATTAGTAAGGTCCTTAAGCCTATTTTTAAATGTATTTTTGGTTGTTGGTAAAGCCTTTAGTAAGTCTGCAGGTAAAGCATTCCAGTCCCTGATAGTCCCTGATAGAAATGGTATTGAGAGGAGATTAAACGCAGAATAAATATGGGAAATGTGTGTTATTATTCGGTTGAGAAACTTTTATCATCCAACAGCCCAGCGAGTCTGCCGACTGAGCTACATCGATGGCTCTACTAAAAATATACAATACATAGCCAATCAGATTATTAAATTTACAAACGCAAACGATCATTCATCAGTTGAGCTATATGTATAATACAAAACAAGCAGATTAATTAAATTTAAGGCATAAACAATTCAACTTTCAAGTCTTGATAATAAGAATTAAACCTTGTCGTAACTAGTTATCCTTCAGTTCTGTCATTCATCATTTCGTAATTGGTTCATAATCCATCGGACTAGAAGAGTCAAGCCCATTTGCATCAGTGATACATTATACTTAAAGTAACTACAAAACTATTAAAATCGGAAGTTAAATCACATTGGATGTGCTTGATATTTCTTTTATTTGGCGGTGTGACTATTAGAAAAGTCAGGGGGTTCCGAAGCAATCCGTCACCCCTGAGGGGGGTGTGTCTGTTGATGGTGCGTGACGTTTTACAAATTCCCCTCGCAGGGTTGCAGAGTGAAAAGGGCAGCGATGTGCATTCACTTCCACAGGAGGCTATTAATAGTTTTTTTCGGTTATTTTACGACGCTGTATCAACATCTAGGTTATTTAGCGTCTGAATGAAATGAAGGTGATAATGCCGGTGAAATGAGTCCGGGGTCCAGCACCGAAAGTTACCCAGCATTTGCTCGTATTGGGTTGAGGGAAAACCCCGGATAAAACCTCAACCAGGTAACTATTAATAGTAATACGCCATGTAAATAATATGGGAATAACAGTATCTCACTTATTCATTTAAACATAAGAACGGCTGATCATATTAGGAAGTTTAAATGTAGAAAACAAAGAACGGATGTGGCAAAATTTTTCTGTGTTAACAGCACAATAGTAGACTGGAACAGCTTACCAGCGGCAATCTTTCAGGGTGGTCCTCTTAAAATCAATACATTTAAGGAAAGTTTCAGAAGATTAGACTGAAAGTGTAATTGGAAGTGCAGTGTAATTATTTAAGTTGTCATGTAATTAATTGAGTTGATATATAATTAAGTTGATATGTAATTAATTAAGATGATATGCAATTCAGTTGATATGTAAATAAATTAAGGTGATATGTAATTACAGACGTGGACAAATTATTAGCAAATTTGAAGATTTTTATTATATATTTGTACAAAATATGATTTTTCAATTTAGACTACAGTTGACATTTTTGTGTATTTCCAAATAATTAGCCAAATTGAAGATATGTATTGTATATTTTTCAAAATTTAACTCCTCAATTTGGACTACATTGGATATTTTTGCATATTGCCAAATTATTAGCAAAACTGAAAGTTTTTATTGTATATTTTTACAAAATTCGATTCTTCAATTTGGACTACAGTTGACATTTTGGATATTTCCAAATTATTAGCAAAACTGAAGATTTTTGTTTTTTATTTTTACAAAATTTGACTCTTCAATGCAGTTGACATTTTTGCTAATTTACAAATTATTAGCAAAATTGAAGATTTTTATTATATATTTTTACAAAACTTGACTCTTCAATTTAGACTACAGTTGACATTTTTGCATATTTCTGTCTACTGTAATGATGGAAATATGCAAAATTGTCAACTGTAGTTTAAATTGAAAAGTCAAATTTTGTAATCAGAATTATCATAAAAATCGTCAATTTTGTTAATAATTTGTCCACGTCTGTAATTAAGATGATATGTGATTAAGTTGGTAGGTAATTAATTAAGGTGATATGTAATTATTTAAATTCGTAATAGTTGGGTGAAATAGAAGTACTTATAAGTTAGATTTATTTTTGCTTATTGTAGGCGTTATTATAGAATAGTTTTTATTTATAGTCCTAGGTTTATTGCATCTATTTATTTATAGTTAGAAATAAATTTACGTTTATTTTATTTCGTTTCATTTTTTTATTATTGCTGTACTTATTGTATTATTGTAATTGTAATTATTGTATATTATATATCACTGCCACCGGGTGTATACCCAGTTGTAGTGTTAATAAATACATACATACATTTCCTTGGATTTTATGTACCAAATAATATATACGTATATAAAGAATATGAAAGGCCCATCGCTGTGGAGAAATTATTAAGCATATCTGACCGTGCAACTAGCGGGCCTGAGTTAAAATTCCTGTCCAGACAAGTTACTTGGTTGAGGTTTTTCCGAGGTTTTCCCTCAACCTATAAAGACCAATTGCTGGGTAATTTTCGATGCTGAACCCTGGACTCATCTCGTTAGCATTATCACCTTCACCTCAATCAGACGCTGGATAACCAAAGCAGTTGATAAAGCGTCGTAAATTAACCAAATTATTGAGCTACAAAGCACATTGAACTTTTCTTTGGACATCCATCTTATGTACTTAAATTATAACAATAAAATTATTGAATTTGTTCGATTGTTAGCATCTTTTGTTTCCTTCAGTGCCTCAAAGTTACAGGCGAAAAACTTTGATAGTTTTATTTTCATCTAGCACCAATATTACATTATTTCTATTATGAGGCAGGGAGATCGAAAACCCACCAACTCCAATTTTTAACAAAATTGAGTTGTGGACTGGATGATGCTTTTCAGTTTGTCCCGCATGCGTGGAAGGCAAGAATACTCTAATATCGACATTCATCTGCATTCTGGGGGCTGTTTTAAAACTCGTGGAAGTCAGAACTCCATTTACTCCATGGAATAAGAGAGTTTTTGCATTCCAAGCTTAATTTCCCCGGTAGGTGGCAACACTACCGCTCAACCAGCTGAGTAAAGTGATACGATACAGTATTCAGAATGTCACAAAAATCTATCAAATCCATGTAAGTAAGACTATTAAAGGCATAATATCGAGTCGATTATCTTCCAGAAACCCAATACAGATGCATCATTCCCCAGTCAACTAAAGTACAATTCAGCATTGCCATTGAAAGAAGAAAGCAAAAATGACTTGAAAAATTTAATGCAGTTTATTTCTGAGGAAAGTAGGATGAATTACCAAACTCTGTTTGCGGACAGTAATCATCTAGAATCTAGATGCACAGGAAGAACATGAGAGTGGGAGAAAAAACAGAATCTGTAACATGAATGAGACTGTGTTAACATTTTAACATTGTTTGTGGTTTTATTTGTGTATTTTGATGTGCTTTATTGCCATTTGTAATCTTCTCTCTCTTATATTTGAAATTTAAAAAAATGTAGCAATGTTAATCTAAATAATAAACTTCCATTTTCTCGTATATTCCAATGTCTCATAAGGGAATTATGATATACTTATATTTTTTCTTCACATGGCTCATATTTATCCACTTTTCTTAATTCATACACTGTGGAAGTCAGAAAACCACTAACTCCAGCAGTGTTTATTTCAAATTGTAGCGTAAGATAATGTAAAAAGTTAGGTTTTGAAGTATTTAATTGATAAAGAATGTAATTTTTGACAATCTAAATTTTGAACTGGTAATGGAAATTACGGGAAAACGGCTGAACGGATTTTAATAAATGCCCCTCATTTTGAAGCTTGGAACCCAAAGTTTTTTCGGAAAAATAGTAGTTTTCAGTGAAATGTCAATTTTCCTACATAATTTTCCTATTTTCCAAAATCCATCTGTCGTCAGTTTTGAGAACTAGCTAATTGCATTCAGGAGAAGCGAAGCGAGCATCAAGTCGGCCGTGTTGCATTTCAGAATAAAACAAAACACACACTACAGTAAACACGAAGGCCATGATCTGCAAGAATGCTGACATATTTAGAGCTCAAATTAACTTGGTTATTAAAAATTTAACTTACTAAAAATAATTTACAGGTTCGATTCTGTGGTGTGTAATTTTCTGGGTAAAGCTGTGTATTGGATATCAAAAACTATAAAACTTGAGGTGGTTTGATGACATTATTACTATTAGAAATGAAATAT